>NC_056743.1:313566122-313668622 GCF_019279795.1 Protopterus annectens | reverse complement strand
CGATGAAGTACTTGCTCTTTTCCTTGTCCTTGCTTGCAGCTTGCATTGCCTACTGCATTCCATTTGCTGCTTGGCACACCTAAGGGCATCACGTAAGAGCAATGTTTATAAGAGATGTACACCCAGCACGTGGATAAAAGTTCTTTTTTTCACATTAAACTTATTTTACAGCACTTACTGAATGCCACCAGTGTTTAATGACTGACTATGAAACATGGGAGACTGTTATCGAAGGGAGACTTCTCACATGACCTGTTAAGTTATAGTACATCTCTGACATGGGTAGGAACCTGCAAGCTTTTTTGACTTGAAATGCCTTTTACTGGCTGACTGCCTAATCTTCATAGGGTGGGACTGGTAAGAAGAGCTCTCTTCGGTACCAACCAGAATCAACAACTGTTTCATTGAGGGCCTTATTCATCAAACTGCAGATTAAAATGGGAGGCAAACTCCCCCTCGTCCCCATATAGGTGACAATGTCGAATAGCCTCGGAGTACGTTGAGCAGCTTGAGTGAAATGGTCCTTCAGTGAAAAAGGGTCAGTTAATTTTTTGAATACCGTGAGCAGCATATGAACAGATTTGTCATCAAGCTAAGACAATGTTTTTGGTATGTTTGGCATACATCTTGCTGACCTCAGATATTTAGTTGGTGCATGCCATTTTTAGAAAAAAAGGTGTAGGTGGTGTATCTATTTGAAGAAGAAACAAGCTACTGGAATGTATTATGTTGGTTAGGTTCATATAGTCTATTTTGTTGCAGAACAACACGGGTAGTGAAGAATTCTAATGTCTGACTAATGTTTAGGTCCCCAAGGACACAACATCTGTAAATTCTTTGTGATCTGTATTGCACATACTCATGCATAGTGAGTTTTGGGTGTTAGCTGTCCATTTACCCAGCGTAGGTGCTTGCAGTTTTTAAGTTGATGTTCATCGTGCATACAGCTGCAGTCATAACAGATGGGTTCTCCTGCCATCAGGCGGGTCCTCGGTTGGCCGAATTCCAAAGTCTAGGTCCGGCGTCGGTTGTCGTCGCCTCTTCCTGACGTCAGTGTGACAGGGGTATAAAAGAACCAGCCGACACCATTTTCTTCTGTCTTTCTTGCCGCGCGGTGCCCGAAGCAGAAGCAGTTCGCAAGTGCCGGTCGGCCAGCTCCTGAGATTACAGAAAATTTGGAACCGAAGTCTTCATAAAAGCCAAGTACCCCGTTGGGGAAACTTTTTCTTGCCTCAAACCGATGTCAGACAAAGTTAATAATTGTATTTCTTGTGGGAAGCAAATACTGCATAAGGATTTCCATTCCCTCTGTATTCCTTGTTTAGGCCCAGACCACGACATCTCGGTCTGTCGCTTTTGTGCTACTTTCAACAAACGCACTATTAAGCGTCGGGCGGAGTTCGCCCAGCATTATTTTGGGAAAGCTTTTAACTATACTATGTCGTCGGAAACTCCGACTCCAGTTTTGTCTAAAAAACGCAAAGACAAGGACCGACACTCGAGGTCCACGGCCTCTACCGACACCACGCCAAAGCCGACTGCACATGGTCCGGTTCTCAGCGAGGCGCCTACGCAGCCCCTGATTACCGACGACACATCTTTGGCGTTGTCTGCTGTACCTGAGGTCGCAGGCTCCTCGGCACACACCCTGACTACAGATACCGAAGCCACTCTTGGCGTTGAAACACAGAATGTGGATAGGTCCACCTCCACTCAAGGTGTCTTCAGACCTTCCTCTTCTTTCTCCATCAAGGCTTTCACCAAGTCTAAAGCTACCATGCACCCTAAGAGACCAGCTACGCAGGGCCCATCTCCAGGCCCCATGCCTAAGAAACAGATGCTTAAAATGGCTGAGGATTTAATTACTCTAATCAGAGGTTCTCAGCCACCTCCGGACAAAAGACCCAAAGTGGAGGAAGATTCCCCCTCCTCTGATCAGGGCTCCATTATTTCAGAGCACTCTGATTATCAGGAACAGTCTTACTCCCCTTTTGAAGACTCTGATGCAGAGGAATCTATTCCTTCTCTATCCCCCCCTGAGGATTACTCATTTGGTGAAACTCTGCATACCTTAAGGGAACACTTTCACTGGGAAGGCCAGGATTATTCAGATTCCAAGAAAAGGCTCAGGGAATTTCTTTGTTACCCCAGCACAGGCCTCTGGCTATACCTCCTGTCCTGGACATCCTAGATGATGTTTACTCGGAGGCCTGCCTTAACCCGGACTCTCTTCCTCCAGCTCCAGTTAAGCCTGACAGGTACTACAGGGTTCCTGACTCACACCAATTTCTATACAAAAGCCATGCTGCTGACCTAGAAACCATCTCACAGGGGCCCAAGGGAGTTAAGGCCTCCATTGCCAAAAACCCATTGCCTTCCGAGAGAGATTCCAGATCCTTAGAAAGGTGGGGGGAAAAGGTATATACCTCGGCTACCTTATCCATGAGGGCTTTAAACTGTCAGTTTCATATGCTAAAATACCAACAGTTTCTGTTATCTCAATTGAAAAGTAAAATGTCACAACCTAAACAACCAGACATGAAGGAGTTGCAGGAGTTGATGCATAGTGCAGAACAAGTGGGTAAACATACCTTACAATGTGGTTTTGATGCTCTAGAGGCCTCATGTAGAGCGGCTGTTACAGGCTCAGTCATATGTAGGCATGCCTGGCTCAAGGAACAATCCTTGCCTGATCATGTCAAAGCTAAATTACTAGACGTCCCTCTGCAAAAGGATGTACTATTTGGGGCAAATGCTGAGGAAGTATTATGGAAAATGGAGGAAAAGGCTAAATCAATGCAAACTGTGAAAGAATTTCTGCAGGTTCAACCCCCACGTTTTAGTAGAAATTGGCCTTCCAAAAACTGGTCCTTTCCTGCCACAGACAGACCCCAAAGAGGCAGATACAGGCGCCCGAGGGGCAGAGGACAAACACAAGGCTCGTACAGAGGCAGACAATGGCAAGCCCCTACACAAAGAGGCGGTGAGGACAACTCGCAATCTTTCATAAAGCAAAACCAATGACTTTCCCCTTTGCATGCCAACCAGGTCTCAAATGGCAGCCCCCTTAGGAGGAAAGCTGGCACTATTCTCAAAAAATTGGCATATTGTCACAAAGGACAAATGGATCCTGAACATTATAAACAGAAGCTACAAATTCCATTTTCATTCCCTTCCAAAAATGAAAGGCATGCCAAACCTGCCACACAATCAAAGGGCAGAGGCACAAAAGCAAATTTCAGGTCTTATAAACATGAAAGCTATTCAAGAGGTACCTACACACGAACAAGGTCAAGGTTTTTATTCCAGGCTATTTCTGGTGCCAAGGAAGGGAAAAGATTGGAGACATATTTTGGATCTTTCCATCCTAAACACATTCCTACTCGTACCAAAATTCAAGATGCTCACTCTACAGCAACTTCTTCCCATGCTGGGCAAGGAGTCTTGGCTGGTAACATTGGACCTCAAGGAGGCATACCTGCATGTCCCAATCAGACAAAGTTGCAGAAGATACCTCAGATTTCTTGCAGGTTCAACCCATTATCAATTCTCTGCATTGCCCTTTGGTTTATCTACTGCGCCCAGAGTATTCACAAAATGCCTGGCATCAGTAATTGCCTACTGCAGACTTCAAGGGATACAAATATACCCTTATTTGGATGACTGCCTGATCCAAGCGGACAGCAAGCACATTCTTCTGAAACATCTGGCTTATGTAATAATGTTATTAAACTCTCTAGGATGCACAGTCAACAAAGAGAAATCAAGACTAATACCCTCTCGGAAGATAATTTTCCTGGGTGCCAATTTGGACACAAACACCCAGATGGCCTACCTCACGCCAGAGAAGCAGGGGCAACTAATTCAATATTTCAGAACACTGGCAAATTGCACCAGGCTGACTGCAAGGAAAATCCTGCAGGCTCTGGGATTCATGGCATCTTGCATCTTACTAATCCCATGTGCAAAGCTGCATATGAGAAAACTACAATGGTACCTAAAAAACATATGGTCTCAACACAGCCACAGTTTGGAAACAATAATACCACTAATTCCATGTCTGCAAAAGGAATTTCTGTGGTGGGCTTAAGCATGCCAAACAAACACAGGTCTTCCATTCAGCAAGCCTCAAGCAAATCAAGTCATCACAACAGACGCCTCGGACTACACCTGGGGGGCGCACATGACAGACCGGTGCATTCAGGGCAAATGGACCCAAAAAGAAAAGCACCTTCACATCAATCAAAAAGAAATGCTAGCAGTGATAAATGCTATTACAGCTTTCAAGGACCTTCTACAACCAGGCCAGCTATTGATAAGAACAGACAACACCACAGTTATGTGGTACATAAACAAGCAGGGAGGAACACATTCTTATCCCCTATGCAGACTGGCCATGTCACTTTGGAACATGGCCATGGACTTACAAATGGAACTACAAGCACAGTACTTGCCAGGCAAGGAAAACACGCTGGCAGACAACCTAAGCAGGAATATGACAGATCCTCACGAATGGAAGTTGCATCCAAAAGTTTTTACAGAAATAATCCAAGAATGGGGAAGGCCAGACATAGATCTCTTTGCCTCCCACAAAAATCATCAATTGACAAAATTCTGCTCAAGGATCTTCCATCCAAAGGCCTGGAGAGTGGACGCTCTCTCTTTCAGTTGGACATCAATGACAGTTTATGCCTTCCCACCTCTTCCTCTGCTGCCCAAAGTCCTATTGAAGACCAGAGCAGACAGACCAAAGATGATGCTCATTGCTCCGGACTGGCCAAGGCAACACTGGTACCCACTCCTGAGGAGACTGACGCATTCCCCACCATGGACCCTGCCTCTAATGCCTCTTCTTCTGACTCAGCACAGCTTCAAAACTCTTCACAGTCAGCTGAAAACACTCAATCTAGCCGCATGGAAGATTCCTTAGCATCGCAGCAGGCCCTGCTCTCCAAGGAGGTACAGGATGTCATTTTGGAGGCCAGAAGGCCATCAACTAGAAAGCGTACTCGGCAAAATGGAAACGTTTTTGTGTTTGGAATGAGAAAAAGGGCCAGAATCCTGGAAAACTGAATTTACCTCAAATACTACAATATTTGGCTGAACTGCTAAGCAGTGGACTTTCATTCTCCTCCATCAAAATCCATGCCTCAGCCATTTCTGCAGAATACAACACTGATCCACCTTTATTCTCTCACCCTCTATTAAAACAGTTCCTCAGAGGGGCTAAGAATTTAAGACCTCCAAGAAAACAACCAAATACCTGCTTGGGATCTTAATTTCATTCTGGAAAAACTGACTTTGCCTCCTTTTGAGCCAGCTGCCTCATCAGATTTACAATATTTGTCCTGGAAAACAGCTTTCCTTCTGGCTATCACTTCAGCTCGTAGAGTTTCAGAACTACAGGCTCTTTTGGCTGTCCAGCCTTTTATCATCTTCCATCAGGACAGAGTTTCATTACGTACCAACCCGTCCTTTATGCCTAAAGTGGTATCCAGGGTAGCTTTAAATCAGGCCATACATTTACCTACTTTTTATCCTAATCCTCAAAACAAAGGGGAGAGATTACTGCATTCCTTGGACATCCACAGACAACTGCGTTATTATTTGGACAGAACAAAGCCTTTCAGAAAATCAGAACAGCTTTTTGTGGCCTATGCGGTAGGAGCTCAAGGAAAGTCAATATCCAAACAGACAATCTCAAAATGGATAGCCCACTGCATACGCTTTTGCTATTCCTTTCATGGCAAAACTGTACCTACAGGCATTAGAATTCATTCGACCAGGGCCACAGCCACCTCTGCAGCCTTCCTCAGAGGAGTTCCTACCAAGGATATTTTAGAAGCAGCCACTTGGAGTTCTGTGCATACCTTCTCCAAGCACTACAACCTACCATTATACTCCAAATCTAGAGCAGGCTTTGCCACTGCAGTCTTGCAGGGCATTTTGGCTCCACCTAGCTCCACCTAGTGCCTACCACCCCTTTCTTAGCTTTGGGATTCTACCCATCTGTTATGACTGCAGCTGTATGCACGATGAACATAGTACAGTTTTGTACCTACCATAAATGTAGATGTTCGAGTGCTAATACAGCTGCAGTCCAGGTTTCCCTTCCTCCTTCCCCTCTAGGGGTCTTCTTTTATGGTGTATTTGCTTGCAACTACTGGTCTTTGATTATATTGCATTGCATTATTACATACTTTTATGTATTGCCTTCTTTCTGGGGGCACCTGACATCTGGGGCAAGAAAAACTGAAGAAAATGGCGTCGGCTGGTTCTTTTATACCCCTGTCACACTGACGTCGGGGAAGAGGCGACGACAACCGTCGCCGGACCTAGACTTTGGAATTCGGCCGACCGAGGACCCGCCTGACGGCAGGAGAACCCATCTGTTATGACTGCAGCTGTATTAGCACTTGAACATTTACATTAATGGTAGGTACAAAACTGTACTTTTTTTGTTTTAGTGTTTGTATATTCCTCAAAGTAATGATTATAGTCTACTTTTAAGCCAGTGCACTGCAAAGAAAGTACCCTCTCAGTAGGGCCAAATTAGGTCCTAATCCTGATTTACAGAGTTAGCTTTTTTTGTCTTTTGCGTGCTCCTTGGCAAAGTGTATACTCCATTTTTTTCATTTAGTATTAATCTGGTGTGGTTAACCAAGTTTATGCCAATCCCTCTTGGTTGGAATCATCTAAAGGTTGTCTGTTTTCCTTTTTTATAGTAACTTGGAGTCATTGCATACTGAAGCAAGTTACAGTCACCTGTATACATTTAATTTTATTTGTAAACAAACAAAAGGATGGAGAGCCAAAGGTTGATTTTTTTTTTTTTTTTGCATCCATTTCTTCATGTCACGTTGACCAACTGGCATTCTGCAAAGCCATAGATTCTGTGTATTTCTTAAGGTAACCGTCTATTCAACTTGCAGCAGCTTCACTGAATCACAGGGAGCCAAATGTCTGCTTCATCTTTCTGTGACATACTATGCAAACTGCTGCAGTATTTTGGTGTGCAACTTACTTTTTTTTCATTACACTAACATTCCAGCACAAAAAGAGACCAGGATTGCTAGGGTGGAAAAACTTAGCAAAAAGGAAAGACCCAGGAACTTCAGCCAAGCAAGGCAGTTAAGTATGGCTTTTAACAGCAAAACTAAACAATTGGTAATCACAGTTACTATATCAGTATAACATCTTTACATCCATGTAGTTATTAGGGCTGATATAGCAGTAAGATCCTCACCTGTCAAAATTAACTATTCTGTCTTCTTTGAAATAATGCAGTCTTAAGAAGAATTTTCCTTTATTCATTGCTTAGCGATTTCTTACTATAATCATATTAAAGATGAGTGATCTATTCTGAGGGAAGGGTCAGTTGTGTTTGCCTCCAATACCTTAAAGTATATTTTCTTGCAATTGCCAGTGATGCTGTGAGCAGGGTACTTAGCAGAAGGAGAGCATCTTTAGGGACTGGTATGTCAGTTACTCTGGCTAACTTGTGAAAGTGGAAGATGTTCAGAGATTAGTACCACAGATGACTTAGTACTGATACAGTTAACTCTTCTGTCCATCCATCCTACATACCGCTTCCACCTCTCCCCAAAGGGGTGCAGGATCTGACCCATTGTAGTGATTTAGGACCATTCTCCCACTTTGTCATTAGTGCACCTCCAGTACCTATCAGGACACCCAGGATATAATTTTCCAGCACTTTGGGAGGGTTAAAAAGAATAAATGCATTTTTCTAGATAAATAGTATTATGAAAGTTATCTGTCACTGGCTGGCAAAATGGTAACAAATCTCTACCAGCCTGAGAAGCTCTGATTTCCCACAACATTTGCCTTTATCCTGAAGAATAACAAGAAGCTTTGCCACCTCATCCTTTTGTGTGCTTTCATCTTTACACCCATTAATACATGCCCCATAACATCTGCCACAGAAGTGAAATTTTGCTACTATTCATTTTGTGTCATTTTACTACCAACCATGGTACTCGCACTTTATTCACACTCACACTACCAGTCATCTTACCTATATTCTGGCTAAACCCTCCTTCATAACTATTTCCTTAAGTTTATTTAATGTCCAAGCTGTTCACCTTTTCAAATACAAAATATCTAGGCGTTCAGTCCACTTTGACATAATTTGGAATAAATTCATATACTTTATAAAAAAAAAGTGACATATATCTGAACCCCGGCCCCTCACCCTCATCCATTTCACCATCCTTTGCCTCTGACTCCTGTGCAATACCCCAAAACTTTTTCTTACTTCCATTAATATTTGTAGTATTCGAAAAAAAGTTACAGACCAAAAAGCATGGATGTTCATCATGTTTCACTGTTGCAGTCATTACACTTGGGTTATCCTGCTGGCAGGCTACCCGCAGTCAGCCTGAATTCCAAAGTCCTGGTCCGGCGTCTGTTGCTGTCGCCTCTTCCCTGACGTCAGTGTGCCAGGGGTATGTAAGATGCAGCCGACGCCATTTTCTTCAGTCTTTCTTGCCGCGCGGTGCCCTAAGCAAAAGCAGTTCGCAAGTGCTGGTCGGCCGACTCCTGAGATTTTCGAATTTGAATTTCAGATCCGAAGTCTTCAATAAAGCTAAGTACCTCATTGGGGAAACTTTTTCTTGCTCCAGACCGATGTCAGTAAAAGTTAACCATTGTATTTCTTGTGGGAAGCAAATACCTCATAAGGATTTTCATTCTTACTGTATTCCTTGCCTAGGCCCTGACCACGACGTTGCTAGTTGTCAGTTTTGTGCTAGATTCAACCAACGCACTATTAAGCGTCGGTTCGATTTTGCTTTACATTACTTTGGCCGAAGGTTTAACTATATAATGCTGTCGGAACAATCTATGACCAGAGTCCATAAAAAGCGCAAGGACAAAGAAAAAGACAGGCATCCGAGGTCCAAAACCGACTAAGCCTCTTCTAGGCCAGTCACCGGTTCGCCGGTTTTCAGTGAGGTGCTTTCGCAGCCCCTGACTCCCGCTACCTCAGAGCCACAGGCCACCTCCGACTCCCACGTGGAGACAGCTAGGCCTCTGGAAAGTCAAGGTATTGGACCTATGGAAACAATTCCCTCAAATGGGTCCGGAGCCGCAGCGGGCATCGACTTCTGAGGGCGTTTTCAGACTTACACAGCTTACTATCAAGAGCATTTCAGCAGCCAAGGCAAAGTCTAAAACTCCTTTAAAGACAAAGAAACAAGTACAGCATTCTCCTGGACAGTCATCCATGCCAAAGAAACAGATGCTCAAAATGGCCGAAGACCTAATTACTTTGATCAGGGGTTCCCATCCCCCTCCTGATAAAAGACCTAGGCAAGACACTGATTATGAATCCTCTGACCAGGTTTCTATTTCTTCTGATTCCTCTTCAGAACAGGGATATTCTCTTCCTCCCTATGAGGACTCTGATGCTGAATAATCTATCCCTTCAGTCTCTCCTCCTGAGGACTATTCTTTTGGGGAAACCCTGCACACTATGAGGGAACATTTCCATTGGGAGAGCCAGGATTATTCAGAATCCAAGAAAAGGCTCCGAGACTTTATTTTACTACCTCAGCACAGGCCTCTTGCTATCCCCTCTGTACTAGATGTTGTTGATGCATTTTCTGAATCCAGTTTGACTCCTGATTCTTTACCCCCTGCACCAGTTAAGCCAGATAGGTACTACAGGGTTCCAGAGTCTCATAAATTTCTTTATAAAAACCCTGCTGCTGATCCAGAAACTATTTCTCAGGGTCCCAAAGGGACTGCAAAAAATCCTGTTCCCTCTGATAGGGATTCTAGAGCACTGGACAGATGGGGGGAAAAACTTTACACCTCTGTTACTTTAGCTGTAAGGGCTTTAAACTGCCAGTTTCACATGCTTAAATATCAACAATACCTAATGTCTTTGCTTAAACAGAAAATAATGTCCCGAGAACAAGGAAATGCAGGATTTATTGCATGCAGCTGAACAAGTGGGAAAGCATACTTTGCAATGTGGTTTTGATTCATTAGAGGCATCTTGCAGAGCCGCAGTTACAGGTTCTGTCATTCGAAGACATGCTTGGTTAAAAGAACAAAGTTTACCTGATCATGTTAAAGCAAAATTATTGGATGCTCCATTGCAGCATGATACTTTGGTGTTAAGGCAGAAGAGGTTTTAAAGAAAATGGAGGATAAAGCAAAATCGATGCAGACAGTAAAGGATTTCTTACAGGATGTTCATCGTGCATACAGCTGCAGTCATAACAGATGGGTTTTCCTGCAGTCAGGCGGGTCCTCGGTCAGCCGAATTCCAAAGTCTAGGTCCGGCGTCGGTTGTCGTCGCTTCTTCCCTGACGTCAGTGCGACAGGGGTATAAAAGAACCAGCCGACACCATTTTCTCCAGTCTTTCTTGCCGCGCGGTACCCGAAGCAGAAGCAGTTCGCAAGTGCCGGTCGGCCAGCTCCTGAGATTACGAATATTTTTCAACCGAAGTCTTCTTGAAAGCTAAGTACCCCGTTGGGGAAACTTTTCTTGCCTCAGACCGATGTCAGACAAAGTTAATAATTGCATTTCATGTGGGAAGCAAATACCACATAAGGATTTTCATTCCCTCTGCATTCCTTGCTTAGGCCCAGACCACGACGTCTCGGCCTGTCGTTTTTGTGCTACATTCAACAGATGCACTATTAAGCATCGGGCGGAGTTCGCCCAACACTATTTTGGCAAAAAATGTTATTACATTATGTCGTCGGATACTCCGACTCCAGTTTTAAGTAAAAGACGCAAAGATAAGGACCGACATACAAGGTCTGCGACTTCTACCGACACCACGCCAAAGCCGACTACAGGTGCTCCGGTTCTCAGCAAGGCACCTACGCAGCCCCTGACTACCGATGACACTTCATCGGCGGTGTCTTCTGTGCCCGAGGTCGCAGGCTCTTCGGCCCACACCCCGACTACAGATACCGAAGCCACTCTTGGCGGGGAAACTCAGAGTTTAGACAGGCTTGCCACCTCTCAAGGTGTCTTCAGGCCTTCTTCTTCTTTTTCCATTAAGGCTTTCACTAAGTCTAAAGCAGCCATGCATACTAAAAGACAAGCTCCACAGGGCCCCTCTCAAGGCCCCATGCCTAAAAAGCAGATGATCAAAATGGCTGAGGATTTGATTACTCTTTTCAGGGGTTCTCAACCCCCCTCGGACAAAAGTCCCAGAGTGGAGGAAGAATACCCTTCCTCGGACCAGGCCTCCATTACTTCAGAACATTCTGAAGACCAGGAACATTCATACTCCCCTTTTGAAGATTCTGATGCAGAGGAGTCCATTCCCTCTGTCTTCCCCCCTGAGGATTACGAGGATTACTCTTTTGGGGAAACCTTACATACCTTGAGGGAACACTTCCACTGGGAAGGCCAAGAGTACTCAGACTCCCAGAAAAGGCTTAGGGATTTCCTCTTGCTCCCTCAGCACAGGCCTCTGGCTATACCTCCTGTCTTAGACATACTAGATGATGTGTATTCGGAGGCCAGCCTTAACCCAGATTCTTTACCTCCAGCTCCAGTCAAGCCTGACAGGTATTACCGGGTTCCTGATTCACACCAATTCCTATACAAAAGCCATGCGGCTGACCCAGAAACTATTTCACAGAGTCTCAAGGGAATTAAGGCCTCCACTGCCAAAAATCCATTACCTTCAGAGAGAGATTCCAGAGCTTTAGAAAGGTGGGTGGAAAAAGGTATACACCTCGGCCACCTTAACCATGAGGGCATTAAACTGTCAGTTCCATATGTTAAAGTATCAACAGTTCCTGTTATCTCAGTTGAAAAGCAAAATGTCACAACCTGAACAACCAGACTTGAAGGAGTTGCAGGATTTGTTACATAGTGCAGAGCAAGTGGGTAAACATACCTTGCAATGTGGTTTTGATGCTTTAGAGGCCTCATGTAGAGCTGCTGTTACAGGATCAGTCATACGTAGACATGCTTGGCTCAAAGAGCAAACCTTACCAGATCATGTCAAAGCTAAATTACTAGATGCACCTCTTCAAAAAGATGTATTGTTTGGTGTTAAAGCTGAGGAGGTATTAAAGAAAATGGAGGAAAAGGCAAAATCAATGCAAACAGTGAAAGATTTCCTTCAGATACAACCTCCACATTTCAGTAGAAATTGGCCTTCAAAAAATTGGTCCTTTCCAGCCACGGACAGACCCCAAAGAGGTAGATACAGGCGCCCGAGGGGTAGAGGGCAATCTCAAGGATCATTTAGAGGCAGACAATGGCAAGCACCTACACAAAGAGGTGGTGAGGATAGTTCACAGCCATTCAGAAAGCAGAACCAATGACTTTCCCCTTTGCATGCCAATGCCAAGCAAGGCTCAAATGGCAGCACCTTTAGGCAGAAAACTGGCATTATTTTCGAAAAATTGGCATATTGTCACAAAAGACAAATGGATCCTGGACATTATAGACAGAGGCTACAGATTCCACTTTCACACCCTTCCAAAAATGAGAGGCATGCCAAACCTGCCAAACAATCAAAGGGCAGAGACACAAAAACAGATTTCAGATCTCATGGACATGAAAGCTATTCAAGAGGTACCTGCACAAGAACAGGGTCAAGGTTTTTATTCCAGACTATTCCTGGTACCAAGGAAGGGCAAAGATTGGAGACCTATTTTGGACCTATCCATCCTAAACACATTTTTACTCGTACCAAAATTCAAGATGCTCACATTACAGCAGCTTCTTCCCATGCTGGGCAAGGAGTCTTGGCTGGTAACATTGGACCTCAAGGAGGCATACCTGCATGTCCCAATCAGACAAGATTGCAGAAGATACCTCAGATTTCTTGCAGGTTCAACCCATTATCAATTCTCTGCATTGCCCTTTGGCTTATCTACTGCACCCAGAGTGTTCACGAAATGCCTGGCATCAGTAATTGCCTTCTGCAGACTTCAAGGGATACAAATATACCCATATTTGGACGACTGCCTGATCCAAGCGGACAGCAAGCACATACTTCTGAAACATCTGGCTTGTAATAATGTTGTTGAATTCTCTGGGATACACAGTCAACAAAAAGAAATCAAGGCTAATACCCTCTCAAACAATAATTTTCCTGGGTGCCAGCTTGAATACAAATACCCAGATGGCCTACCTCACGCCAGAGAAACAAGGGCAACTAACTCAATACTTCAGAAAACTGGCAACCTTCACCAGGCTGACTGCAAGGAAAATCCTGCAGGCTCTGGGATTCATGGCATCTTGCATCCTGCTAATCCCATGTGCAAAGCTGCATATGAGGAAACTTCAGTGGTACCAAAAAAACTTATGGTCTCAACACAGCCACAGTTTGGAAACAATTATACCACCGATTCCATGTCTTCAAAAGGAATTTCTGTGGTGGGCTCAAGCATGCCAAAGAAACACAGGTCTCCCATTCTGCAAGCCTCAAGCAAATCAAGTCATCACAACAGACGCCTCTGACTACCCCTGGGGGGCGCACATGACAGATTGGTGCATTCAGGGCAAATGGTCCCAAAAAGAAAAGCACCTACACATCAATCAAAAAGAAATGCTAGCAGTAATAAATGCTATTACAGCTTTCACAGACCTACTGCATCCAGGCCAGCTATTGATAAGGACAGACAACACCACAGTAATGTGGTACATAAACAAACAGGGAGGAACCCATTCATATCCCCTATGCAGGCTAGCCATGTCTCTTTGGAACATGGCTCTGGAATTACAAATCCAACTTCAAGCACAGTACCTGCCAGGCAAGGAAAACACGCTGGCAGACAACCTAAGCAGAAATATGACAGATCCACACGAATGGAAGTTGCATCCTCAAGTTTTTACAAAGATAATTCAAGCATGGGAAAGGCCAGACATATTTCTCTTTGCCACCCACAGAAATCACCAATTGACAAAATTCTGCTCAAGGACCTTTCATCCACAGGCCTGGAAAGTGGACTCTTTCAGTTGGACAACAATGACAGTTTATGCCTTTCCACCTCTTCCTCTGCTGCCCAAAGTTCTATTAAAAACCAGAGCAGACAGACCAAAGATGATTCTCATTGCTCCAGACTGGCCAAGACAACACTGGTACCCACTCCTGAGGAGCCTCACGCATTCCCCACCATGGATCCTGCCTCTAATGCCTCTTCTACTGATTCAGCACAACTTCAAAACTCTTCACAGTCAGCTGAAAACACTCAATCTAGCCACATGGAAGATTCCTTAAATTCACAACAGACCCTACTCTCCAAGGAGGTGCAGGATGTCATTTTGGAGGCCAGAAGGCCTTCTACTAGAAAAGCCTACTCCGCAAAATGGAAACGTTTTTGTGCCTGGAATCAGAAAAAGGGTCAGAATCCTGGAATACTGAATTTACCTCAAATATTACAGTACCTAGCTGAGATGCCAAGCAGTGGACTTTCATTTTCCTCCATCAAAATCTATGCCTCAGCCATTTCTGCAGAATACAACACTGATCCTCCTTTATTCTCTCACCTCCTCTTAAGACAGTTCCTCAGAGGGGCTAAGAATATAAAACCCCCAAGGAAGCAACCAGTACCTGCTTGGGACCTCAATTTCATTCTAGAAAAATTGACCTTGCCTCCTTTTGAGCCAGCTGCTTCAACAGATCTGCAATATTTGTCCTGGAAAACAGCCTTCCTTCTGGCTATCACCTCAGCTCGCAGGGTTTCGGAACTACAAGCCCTCATGGCTGTGCAGCCTTTCATCATTTTCCATCAGGACAGTGTTTCCTCACGAACCAATCCTTCCTTTATGCCAAAGGTAGTATCCAGGGTAGCCTTGAATCAGGCTATCCACTTACCTACCTTTTACCTTAATCCTCAAAACAAAGGGGAGAGACTACTACATTCCTTGGACATTCACAGACAGCTACGTTATTATTTGGACAGAACAAAGCCTTTCAGAAAATCAGAGCAACTCTTTGTGTCCTATGCTACAGGTGCTCAAGGGAAGCCTATTTCCAAACAGACAATCTCAAAATGGATAGCCCACTGCATACGCTTTTGTTACTCTTTTCATGGTAAAATTGTACCTGCAGGCATCAGATCTCACTCCACAAGGGCCACAGCTACCTCTGCAGCTTTCCTCAGGGGGGTTCCTACCAAAGATATTTTGGAAGCAGCCACATGGAGTTCTGTACATACTTTCTCCAAGCACTATCACCTAGCATTATACTCCAAATCTAGAGCAGGCTTTGCCACTGCAGTCTTGCAGGGCATCCTGGCTCCTCCTAGTTCCACTTAGTGCCTACCACCCTGTGCGTAGCTTTGGGATTCTACCCATCTGTTATGACTGCAGCTGTATGCACGATGAACATAGTACAGTTTTGTACCTACCATAAATGTAGATGTTCGAGTGCTAATACAGCTGCAGTCCAGGTTTCCCTCCCTCCTTCCCCTCTTGGGACAGGCCTTATGGCTAACACCTCCTCATACAACCTGATTGGGGTATTCTTTTATGGTGTATTTGCATGCAACTACTGTTTTTTGATTATATTACATTGCATTATTACATAAATTTATGTATTGCCTTCCTTCTGGGGGCACCTGACATCTGGGGCAAGAAAAACTGAAGAAAATGGCATCGGCTGGTTCTTTTATACCCCTGTCGCACTGACGTCAGGGAAGAAGCGACGCCGGACCTAGACTTTGGAATTCGGCCGACCGAGGACCCGCCTGACGGCAGGAAAACCCATCTGTTATGACTGCAGCTGTATTAGCACTCGACCATCTACATTTATGGTAGGTACAAAACTGTACTTTCAGCCACCTAGATTTAGCAGGAACTGGCCTTCTAAAAATTGGTCCTTTCCAGTGTCAGACAGGCCACAAAGAGGCAGATACAGACGGCCAAGAGGCAGATCTCAGCCCCAAGGCTCATACAGACCTAAACAATGGGGTGCTTCAGCCCCCAAAGGCAGAGAAGACAAATCACAACCTTATAGTAAACAGTCCCAATGACTTTCCTCTACAAATGCCAAGCACTTATCTTTTGGCAGCACCGTTCGGGGGAAAACGAGCACTTTTTTCACAAAATTGGCACATGATCACCCAGGACAAATGGGTATTGAATATTGTCTCTCAGGGTTACAGGTTCCACTTTCACACCATACCAAGGTCAAAAGGTATGCCAGACCTGCCACACAATCAATGGGCAGAGGCACAAAAACAAATTTCTGCTCTCATGGACATGAGGGCTATTCAAAAAGTACCACAGCAAGAGCAGGGACAAAGATTTTACTCAAGACTTTTCTTGGTACCCAGAAAGGACAAAGCCTGGAGACCAGTACTGGACCTGTCTAGTCTAAATACTTTCCTGGACGTTCCAAAATTCAAAATGTTCAGACTGCAGCAACTTCTACCCATGCTGGGCAAGAAGGCTTGGCTAGTTACTTTGGACCTCAAAGAGGCATACCTGCATGTCCCAATCAGACAATCTTGCAGAAGATACCTCAGATTCATAGCTGGCTCAATGCATTACCAGTTCTCTGCACTGCCCTTTGGCTTATCTACTGCTCCCAGGGTCTTCACAAAATGTCTGGCACCAGTAATAGCATTTTGCAGACAAAAAGGAACTCAAATATATCCCTACTTTGACGACTGCCTTATTCAAGCAGAGAGCAAGGACATTCTAATAAAGCATCTGCCGTTTGTAAAAAGATTACTAATTTGCCTAGGGTACACAATAAACAAAAAGAAATCAAAACTAGTGCCCTCTCAAGAGATAATATTCCCGGGTGCAAGCTTAAATACAACTGCCCAGATTGGTTATCTCACGCCAGACAAACAAAGGCAACTGACTCATTACTTTCAAATGATGGCAACAAAGACCCAGCTACCTGCAAGAAAAATTCTGCAGGCTTTGGGCTTCATGGCATCCTGCATCCTTCTAATTCCATATGCAAGACTGCATATGAGGAAGCTACAGTGATATCTAAAAAGTGTTTGGACTCAACATTGCCACAGCCTGGAAACTATAATAACTCTTATTCCCTGCCTGCAACAGGAGTTTCGATGGTGGGCACTGGCCTGTCACCACAACAAGGGACAGCCTTTCACTTTACCCACAGCCAGGCAGACACTAACAACAGATGGATCGGATAATGCCTGAGAGGCACACATTGCAGGAAAATGTATTCAGGGCACGTGGCCTGCGGACCAAATGCATCTTCATATCAATCAAAAAGAGATGCTATAGCTGTACAGAATGCCCTGACACCCTTCAAGGATCTACTACATCCAGGACAACTATTGCTAAGACAGACAATACCACAGTTATGTGGTACATAAGCAAGCAAGGGGACACTCATTCCTAGCCCCTCTGCAGGCAAGCCATGACCATGTGGAACACAGCACTGACCATTCCTGCCAGGAAGGAAAAATACTCTGGCAGACGAACTAAGCAGAAACCTCATGGACCCTCTTGAGTGGAAACTAGATCCACAAATCTTCAGTATAATAACAAGGAAATTGGGATGCCCAGACATAGATCTTTTTGCCTCCCCTCACAACTGCCAAATACAGAGATTCTGCACAAGGACTTATCACTCACAAGCATGGAAAGTGGATGCTCTATCATTCAGCTGGAAAACCCTAACACTTTATGCCTTTCCACCACTGCCTCTTCTCCCCAAGGTACTCCTAAAAGTCAGACAAGAGAAGCCAAAAATGATTCTGATTGCGCCAGACTGGCCATGCCAGCACTGGTACCCAATCCTAAAGAGCTTGTCTCAAGGCCCAGCCTGGATTTTACCTCAAATTCCTCTTCTTCCTCATCTTCTGACTCAACAAAACAATCAGATCCTGCACAGCCAACTCAGAACCTTAAATCTGGCAGCATGGCAAATAATATAGCCACTCAGAACACACCTCTCTCTAAAGCTGTTATGGATGTCATTTTGGAAGCCAGGAGGCCCAGCACCAGGAAATCTTATGCAGAAAAATGGAAGAGATTCTGTGCTTGGAACCAGGCACAAGGACTTGAACCACTTGTCCCCAATATTCCTCTGATTTCACAATACCTAACTGAGATGTTGGGCAAAGGCCTATCCTTCTCATCAATTAAGATCCATGCCTCTGCCATTTCAGCTCATTATAATACAGAACCTCCTATTTTCTCACATCCACTGCTAAGACAGTACCTCAGAGGGGCAAAAAACATAAGACCCCCAAGCAGAGCACGAATACCTACATGGGACCTCAACTTTGTCTTGGAAAAGCTCACACTGCCTCCTTTTGAGCCAGGCAATACAGCTGAGATAAAATTCTTATCTTGGAAAATTGCTCTGCTCCTAGCAATAACTTCAGCAAAAAGAGTCTCAGAGTTACAGGCATTAATGGCAGTGGAACCTTTTATTATTTTTCATCCGGATAGGGTTTCTCTAAGGACAAACCCAACATTTATGCCAAAGGTAGTATCCAGTGTGGCTCTTAACCATTCATTTGCCAACATTTTATCCAAATCCACAGAATAAAGGGGAGAGACTTCTGCAGTCTTTGGACATACACAGGCAGCTAGGCTTCTACTTGGACAAACAAAAGCTTTCAGAAAAACTGAGCAAATGTTTGTTGCATATGCTGCAGGATCACAAGGAAAGGCTATTTCAAAGCAGACTATTTCAAAATGGATAGGACACTGCATTGGTTTCTGCTATGCACAGCATGGCAAATCAGTGCCTAAGAATATTAGGCCACATTCCACCAGGGCAGCAGCCACTTCAGCAGCCTTTCTTAGAGGAGTACCAATCAAGGAAATTTTGGAGGCTGCAACTTGGAGTTCAGTGCACACTTTTACCAAGCATTATCACTTGCCTCTTTACTCTAAATCCAGAGCAGGCTTTGCCACTGCAGTTCTGCAGGGCCTCATAGCCACTCCTAATCCTATTTAGACCCAGCCGCCCTACCTCAGCTTTGGGATTCAACCCAAGTGTAATGACTGCAACAGTGAAACACTATGAACATAGTACAGATGTTCATAGTGTTTCACTGTTGCAGTCATTACACTTGGGTTATCCTGCTGGCAGGCGATCTGCAGTCGGTCTGAGTTCCAAACTCTTGGTCTGGCGTCGGTTGTTATTGCCTCTTCCCTGACGTCAGTGCGCCAGGGGTATAAAAGTTGCAACTGACGCCATTTTCTTTAGTTTTTTTCTTGCCGTGCGGTGCCCGAAGTAAAAGCAGTTCGCAAGTGCCGGTCGTCCGACTCCTGAGATTTTCAAAATTGAGTTTCAGAACTGAAGTCTTCAATAAAGCTAAGTACCCCATTGGGGAAGCTTTTTCTTGCTCCAGACCAATGTCAGTAAAAGTTAATAATTGTATTTCTTGTGGAAAGCAAATACCTCATAAGGACTTTCTCTCTTACTGTATAGGCCCTGACCATGACGTTACTAGTTGTCGGTTTTGTGCTAGATTCAATAAACGCACTATTAAATGTCGGTTTGATTTTGCTTTACATTATTTTGGCTGAAGGTTTAATTACATAATGCCGTCAGAACAACTGACGACCGGAATTTATAAAAAACGCAAAGACAAAGAAAAGGACAGGCATCCGAGGTCCAAAACTGGCGACGAAGCCTATTCTAGGCCAGTCGCCGGTTCTCAGTGAGGCGCTTTCGCAGCCCCTGACACCTGCTACCTCAAAGCCACAGGCCGTAACCGACAGCCACATGGAGACACCGAGGCCTGTGGAAACTCAAGGTATTGGGCCTACGGAAACTATACCCTCAGATGGGTCCAGAGCTGCTGAGCAGGCATCGGCTTCTGAGGGTGTTTTCAGACCTTCACAGCTTACAATTAAGCCCACTACAGCAGCAAAGGCAAAGTAAAAAACACCATTAAAGACGAGGAAACAAGTACAGCATTCTCCAGAACAGTCATCCATGCCAAAGAAACAGATGCTTAATATGGCCGAAGACCTAATTACTTTAATCAGGGGTTCCCATCCCCCTCCTGACAAAAGGCCTAGGCAAGACACTGATTATGATTCCTCTGACCAGGTTTCCATTTCCTCCGATTTCTCTTCTGATCAGGGATATTCTCTCCCTCCCTATGAGGACTCTGATGCAGAAGAGTCCATACCATCAGCCTCTCCACCTGAGTATTATTCTTTTGGGGAAACCCTGCACACCATGAGGGAGCATTTCTATTGGGAAAGCCAGGATTATTCAGAATCCAAGAAAAGGCTCAGAGACTTCCTTTTGTTGCCTCAGCACAGACCCCTGGCTATTCCCCCTGTGCTTGATATTGTTGATGATGTTTTTTCTGAATCCAGTCTGTCTCCTTATTCTTTACCCCCTGCACCAGTCAAGCCAGACAGGTACTACAGAGTCCCTGACTCTCATAAATTTCTTTACAAAAACCCCGCTGCAGACCCAGAAACAATTTCTCAGGGTCCTAAAGGGGTTAAGGCTTCCACTGCTAAAAATCGTGTCCCCTCTGATAGGGATTCCAGAGCTCTGGACAGATGGGGGGAAAAAAGTTTACACATCTGCTACTTTAGCTGTAAGAGCTTTAATCTGTCAGTTTCACATGCTTAAATACCAACAGTACCTCATGTCATTGTTAAAACAGAAAATAGTTTCAAATACAGAAGGTCCTGACAGTAAGGAAATGCAGGATTTTTTGCATGCAGTTGAGCAAGTGGGAAAGCATATTCTGCAATGTGGTTTTGATTCATTAGAGGCTTCTTGTAGAGCCGCTGTTACAGGCTCTGTTATTCGAAGGCATGCTTGGTTGAAAGAACAAAGTTTACCTGACCATGTTAAAGTAAAATTATTGGATGCGCCATTACAGCATGATACTTTGTTTGGTGTTAAGGCAGAAGAAGTGTTAAAGAAAATGGAGGATAAAGCAAAATCAATGCAGACAGTGAAAGATTTCTTACAGGTTCAACCACCTAGATTTAGCAGAAACTGGCCTTCAAAGAATTGGTCCTTTCCAGTGTCAGACAGGCCACAAAGAGGCAGATACAGACACCCAAGAGGCAGATCTCAGCCCCAAGGCTCCTACAGACCTAAACAATGGGGTACTTCAGCCCCCAAAGGAGGGGAAGACAAACCACAACCTTATAGGAAACAGTCCCAATGACTTCCCTCTGCAGTTGCCAAGCATTTACCTTTTGACAGCACCCCCTAGGGGGGAAGCTAGCACTTTTCTCAAAAAATTGGCACATGATCACCCAGGACCAATGGGTGCCGAATATTGTTAATCAGGGTTACAGGTTCCACTTCCACACGCTTCCAAAACCAAAAGGTATGCCAGACCTGCCACAAAACCAATAGGCAGAGGCACAAAAACAGATTGCTGCTCTTATGTACATGGGAGCTATTCAAAAAGTTCCACAGCAAGAATAGGGACAAGGATTTTACTCAAGACTTTTCTTAGTACCCAGAAAGGACAAAGCCTGGAGACCAGTACTGGACCGGTCAATCCTAAATACTTTCCTGGATATTCCAAAATTGAAAATGTTAACACTTCAACAACTTCTGCCCATGCTGGGCAAGAAGGCTGGCTAGTTACTTTGGACCTCAAGGAGACATACCTGCATGTCCCAATCAGACAATCTTGCAGAAGATACCCCAGATTCATAGCAGGCTCAATGCATTACCAATTCTCTGCACTGCCCTTTGGCTTATCTACTGCGCCCAGGGTCTTCACAAAATGCCTGGCACCAGTAATTGCATTTTGCAGACAAAAAGGAATTCAAGTATATCCCTACTTGGACAACTGCCTTATTCAAGCAGAGAGCAAGGACATTCTTCTAAAGCATCTGGCATTTGTAAAAATATTGCTAATTTGCCTAGGGTACACAGTAAACGAAAAGAAATCAAAATTAGTGCCCTCTCGAGATAATATTCCTGGGTGCAAACTTAAATACAACTGCCCAGATGGCTTATCTCAAGCCAGACAGACAAAGGCAACTGACTCATTACTTTCAAATGATAGCAACAAAAACCCAGCTCCCTGCAAGAAAAATTCTGCAGGCCCTGGGCTTCATGGCATCCTGCATTCTACTAATTCCATATGTAAAACTGCATATGAGGAAACTACAATGGTATCTAAAAAGTGTTTGGACTCAGCATTGTCACAGCCTGGAGACAATCATAACCTTAATTCCCTGTCTACAGCAGGAGTTTCGATGGTGGGCCCAGGCCTGTCACCACAACAAGGGACAGCCTTTCACTTTACCCACAGCCAGGCAGACAATAACAATGGAGGCATCGTATTATGCCTGGGGGGCACATATGGCAGAAAAATGTATTCAGGGCACGTGGACCAAGGATCAAATGCCTCTTCACATCAATCAAAAAGAGATGCTAGCTGTACAGAATGCCCTGACAGCTTTCAAGGACCTAATACATCCAGGGCAACTATTAATAAAGATGGTCAGTACCACAGTTATGTGGCACATAAACAAGCAAGGGGGCACACATTCCTACCTCCTGTGCAGACAAGCCATGAATTTGTGGAACACAGCACTGACCTATCAAGTACATCTGCAGGCACAATTCCTGCCAGAAACAAAAAATACACTGGCAGACGAACTAAGCAGAAACCTCATGGAGCCTCACGAATGGAAGCTAAATCCACAAGTGTTCAGCATGATAACGAGGAAATGGGGACGCCCATACACAGATCTTTTTGCCTCTCCTCACAATTACCAAATACAGACATTTTGCACAAGAACCTATCACTCTCAAACATGGAAAGTGAATGCTCTCTCATTCAGCTGGAAAGGCCTGACAGTCTATGCCTTCCCTCCGATGCCTCTTCTCACCAAGGTGCTACTAAAAGTCAGACAAGAAAGGCCAAAAATGATCCTGATTGCACCAGACTGGCCACGCCAGCACTGGTACCCAATCCTAAAGAACTTGTCTCAAGGCCCAGCTTGGCTTCTACCTCAAATTCCTCACCTTCTGACACAACAAAACAAACAGATTCTGCACAGTCAACTCAGAACCTTAAACCTGGCAGCATGGCAGATAATGTAGCCACTCAGAATGCACCTCTCTCTAAAGCTGTTATGGATGTCATTTTAGAAGCCAGGAGGCCCAGCACTAGGAAATCTTATGCAGAAAAATGCAAGAGATTCTGTGCTTGGAACCAGGCACGAGGGCTCGAGCCACTTGTCCCTAATATACCTCAGATTTTACAATACCTAACCGAGATGCTGGACAAAGGCTCATCTTTCTCATCTATTAAAATCCATGCCTCTGCCATTTCAGCTCATTACAATACGGAATCTCCTATTTTTTCACATCCTCTACTACGACAGTACCTCAGAGGGGCAAAAAATATAAGACCCCCAAAAAGAGCACCAGTACTTACTTGGGACCTCAATTTTGTTTTAGAAAAACTCACACTGCCTCCTTTTGTACCAGCCAGCACAGCTGATCTAAAATCTTTGTCATGGAAAACTGCTCTACTCCTAGCAATAACGTCAGCAAGAAGAGTCTCAGAGTTACAGGCATTAATGGCTGTGGAACATTTCCTCATTTTTCATCAGGACAGGGTCTCTCTTAGCACAAACCCAACATTCATGCCAAAAGTGGTCTCCAATGTGGCCTTAAACCAAACCATTCATTTACCTACTTTTTACCCAAATCCGCAGAATAAAGGGGAGAGACTTCTGCACGCTTTGGATATACACAGACAGCTACGATTCTGCTTGGACAAAACAAAAGCTTTCAGACAGACTGAGCAACTGCTTGTAGCATATGCTGCAGGATCACAAGGAAAGCCTATTACAAAGCAGACAATCTCAAAATTGATAGGACACTGCATCCGCTTCTGTTATGCATGACATGGCAAATCAGTGCCTAAGGGCATTAAGCCTCATTCTACCAGAGCAGCAGCCACTTCAGCAGCTTTCCTCGGAGGTATACCAACCAAAGACATTTTAGAAGCTGCAACCTGGAGCTCAGTGCACACTTTCACCAAGCACTACCACTTACGTCTCTACTCTAAATCCAGAGCAGGCTTTGCCACTGCAGTTCTGCAGGGCTTGTTAGCCTCTCCATATCCAATTTAGACCCAGCCACCCATCCTCAACTTTGGGATTCTACCCAAGTGTAATGACTGCAACAGTGAAACATGATGAACATAGTACAGTTGTGTACCTACCATAAATGTAGATGTTCGAGTGTATTCACTGTTGCAGTCCAGGTTACCCACCCACCACCCCCCTTTCTCCATTGCTGGGACTTTTCTGTACTTCTCATCTCTATACTACTTATGTGGTGTATTTGCTTGTAGATGAAGGAAATGTTTATAGTAATATATGCATTTTTTTTGGCATAATTTTATCTTTCCAGCCTTCCTATCTGGGGGCACCTGACATCTGGGGCAAGAAAAACTGAAGAAAATGGCGTTGGTTGAAACTTTTATACCCCTGGCGCACTGACGTCAAGGAAGAGGCGACAGCAACCGATTCCCGACCAAGACTTTGGAACTCGGGCCGACTGCGGGTCGCCTGCCAGCAGGGTAACCCAAGTGAAATGACTGCAACAGTGAATACACTTGAACTTCTACATTTATGGTAGGTACACAACTGTACTTTGTGTACCTACCATAAATGTAGATGTTAGAGTGTAGTCACTGTTGCAGTCCAGGTTACCCACCCTCCTTCCCCCTTTCTTTGCTGGGACTTATCTAGACCTCTCTATCCTATACAACCTTTGTGGTGTATTTGCTTGTAGATGAAGGTATTGTTTATTTTAGTGTATGTTTGTTTTTATAAGCAATATGTATTGCCTACCTTCTTGGGGGCACCTGACATCTGGGGCAAGAAAAACTGAAGAAAATGGTGTCGGCTGCATCTTATATACCCCTGGTGCACTGACGTCAGGGAAGAGGCAACAGCAACCAACGCAGGACCAGGACTTTGGAATTCAGGCTGACTGCGGGTAGCCTGCCAGCAGGATAACCCAAGTGTAATGACTGCAACAGTGAATACACTCTAACATCTACATTTATGGTAGGTACACAACTGTACTTTTCTTCAGTACTCCCCAGGTAATACTGTCATTACAGAAACATGGCTAAAACTCCATATACAAGATTCTAAAATTCTATCCCCTGGCTGCAGTATAATTTGATTCGACAATCTACACAAAAAAGGGTGGAGAACTTGCATTTGTATATAATAACTAAGTTTCTCACCCCTTAAAACCAACATACCAACATTCCAAAGTGCAAAACTTCTTAACTTCTTAACTATCTTCTTAAATATAAGAAGCTTTGTATAGTTGTTCTCTGTTAATAAACATAAAAGCTTTGCATAGATGCCCTCTACATACCACCAGGTAATATTAGTTTATTAGAAGAAATTCTTTGCTGGATAACTACAAATATTACTAGTGAAACTATTATCTTAGGCGATGTTAACATTCACTGGCTATCTGTGATATTTAACACTCCAACTACTAGTCTTTTTGTTCCCCTCTTGACTCAACAAAGTAAATCATAACAGTTAGTCCTCAACTGGATACTTGATGTTCATCGTGCATACAGCTGCAGTCATAACAGATGGGTTCTCCTGCCATCAGGCGGGTCCTCGGTCGGCCGAATTCCAAAGTCCAGGTCCGGCGTCGGTTGTTGTCGCTTTCTTTCCTGACGTCAGTGCGACAGGGGTATACAAGACACAGCCGACGCCATTTTCTTCAGTCTTTTTTGCCGCGCGGTGCCCAAAGCAGAAGCAGTTCGCAAGTGCCGGTCGGCCAGATCCTGAAATTACGAAAATTTGAAAACCAAAGTCTTCTTTAAAGCTAAGTAGCCCGTTGGGGAAACTTTTCTTGCCTCAGACCGATGTCAGACAAAGTTAACAATTGTATTTCTTGTGGGAAGCAAATACCGCATAAGGATTTCCATTCCCTCTGTATACCTTGTTTAGGCCCAGACCACGACGTCTCGGGCTGTCACTTTTGTGCTACTTTCAATAAACGCACTATTAAGCGTCGGGCGGAGTTTGCCCAGCACTTTTTTGGTAAAGCCTTTAATTATAAAATGTCGTCGGCGACTCCGACTTCTGTTTTGTCCAAAAAACGCAAGGACAAAGACCGACACGCGAGGTCCGCGGTCTCCACTGACACCACGCCAAAACCGGCTAGACGTGGTCCGGTTCTCAGCGAGGCGCCTACGCAGCCCCTGACTACCGACGACACTTCTCTGGCGGTGTCTTCTGTAACCGAGACCGCAGGTTCCTCGGCCCATACCCTGACTACAGCTACCGAAGCCACTGTGAGTGTTGAACCTCGTAATGTGGACAGGTCCACTTCCACCCATGGTGTCTTCAGACCTTCTTCTTCCTTTTCCATAAAGGCCTTTACTAAGTCTAAATCAGCCATGCATTCCAAGAGGCCTGTTGCACAGGGCCCATCTCCAGGCCCCATGCCTAAAAAGCAGATGCTCAAAATGGCTGAGGATTTAATTACTCTTATCAGGGGTTCCCATCCCCCTCCGGACAAGAGACCCAGAGTGGAGGAAGATTCTCCCTCTTCTGACCAGGGCTCCATTATTTCAGAACATTCTGATGAAGAGGAACACTCGTACTCCCCTTTTGAAGATTCTGATGCAGAGCAGTCCATTCTTTCTGTATCCCCCCCAGATGATTTTTCTTTCGGGGAAACCTTGCATACCTTGAGGGAACACTTCCATTGGGAAGGCCAAGATTTTTCAGATTCCAAGAAAAGGCTTAGGGAATTTCTTTTGCTACCTCAGCACAGACCTCTGGCGATACCTCCTGTCTTGGACATACTTGATGATGTTTACTCGGAGGCTTGCCTTAATCCGGATTCCCTGCCTCCTGCCCCAGTCAAGCCTGATAGGTACTACAGAATTCCTAACTCACACCAATTTCTTTACAAAAGCCATAATGCTGACCCTGAAACCATTTCTCAAGGCCCCAAGGGAATGAAGGCCTCTACTGCTAAGAATCCATTACCTTCCGAGAGAGAGTCTAGATCCTTAGAAAGGTGGGGAAAAAAGGTAAATACCTCGGCCACCCTAGCTATGAGGGCCTTAAATTGTCAGTTCCATATGCTTAAATATCAGCAGTTTCTGTTATCACAATTAAGGAATAAAATGTCACAACCTGAACAACCAGATTTGAAGGAGTTGCAGGATATGATGCATAGTGCAGAACAAGTGGGTAAACACACCTTACAATGTGGCTATGATGCTCTAGAGGCCTCAAGTAGAGCTGCTGTTACAGGATCAGTCATTCGTAGACATGCCTGGCTTAGGGAACAAACCTTGCCTGATCATGTTAAAGCTAAACTACTAGATGCTCCTTTACAAAAGGATGTATTATTTGGTACTAATGCTGAGGAGATACTACGGAAAATGGAAGAAAAAGCTAAATCTATGCAAACTGTCAAAGCTTTTCTACAGGTACAACCACCACGTTTTAGCAGAAATTGGCCTTCAAAAAACTGGTCCTTTCCAGCCACTGACAAGCCCCAAAGAGGTAGATACAGGCGCACAAGGGGCAGAGGACAATATCAAGGATCATATAGAGGCAGACAATGGCAATCTCCAGCACCAAGAGATGGCGAAGACAGTGCACAACAATACAGGAAACAAACCCAATGACTTTCCCCTTTGCATGCCAAGCAAGGCTCAGGTGATAGCACCCTTGGGAGGAAAGCTGGCATTATTTTCAAAAAATTGGCATATTGTCACAAAAGACAAATGGATCCTGGACATTATAAACAGAGGCTACAGATTTCATTTTCACACTCTTCCAAAAATGAGAGGCATGCCGAACCTGCCACACAATCAAAGGGCAGAGGCTCAAATACAAATTTCAAAGCTCATGGACATGAAAGCTATTCAAGAGGTACCTACTCACGAACAAGGTCAAGGTTTTTATTCCAGACTATTCCTGGTACCAAGGAAGGGAACCGATTGGAGACCCATTTTGGACTTATCCATCCTAAACACATTTCTACTCGTACCAAAATTCAAGATGCTCACCTTACAGCAGCTTCTTCCCATGCTGGGCAAGGAGTCTTGGCTGGTAACATTGGACCTCAAGGAGGCATACCTGCATGTCCCAATCAGACAAAGCTGCAGAAGATACCTCAGATTTCTTGCAGGTTCAATCCACTATCAATTCTCTGCATTGCCCTTTGGCTTATCTACTGCGCCCAGAGTATTCACGAAATGCCTGGCATCAGTAATTGCCTACTGCAGACTTCAAGGGATACAAATTTACCCTTATTTGGACGATTGCCTGATCCAAGCGGGCAGCAAACACATACTTCTGGAACATCTGGCTTATGTAACACGGTTATTGAATTCTCTGGGATACACAGTCAACAAAGAGAAATCCAGGCTAACACCATCTTGGAAAATAATTTTCCTGGGTGCCAACTTGGACACAACCACCCAGATGGCCTATCTTACGCCAGTAAAACAGGGGCAACTAACTCAGTACTTCAAGATGCTAACAAATTGTACCAGGCTAACTGCAAGGAAAATCCTGCAGGCTCTGGGCTTCATGGCATCTTGCATTCTTCTAATCCCATGTGCAAAGTTGCATATGAGGAAACTTCAATGGCACCTAAAAAACCTATGGTCTCAACACAGCCACAGTTTGGAAACAATAATACCACTAATTCCATGTTTGCAAAAGGAATTTCTATGGTGGGCCCAAGCATGCCAAACAAACACAGGTCTACCATTCTGCAAGCCTCAAGCAAATCAAGTCATCCCAACAGATGCCTGAGACTACGCCTGGGGGGCACACATGACAGACAGGTGCATTCAGGGCAAATGGTCCCAAAAGGAAAAGTACCTTCACATCAATCAAAAGGAAATGCTAGCAGTGATAAATGCAATTACAGCTTTCAAGGACCTCCTGCATCCAGGGCAATTATTGATAACAGACAACACCACAGTAATGTGGTACATAAACAAACAAGGAGGAGCACATTCATACCCCCTGTGCAGGCTGGCCATGTCACTTTGGAACATGGCTCTGGAATGGCAAATCGAGCTTCAAGCACAGTACCTGCCAGGTTTGGAAAACACGCTGGCAGACAAACTAGGCAGAAATATGACAGAACCGCACGAATGGAAGTTGCATCCTCAAGTGTTTACAAAGATAATCCAAGCGTGGGGAAGGCCAGACATAGATCTCTTTGCCTCCCACAAGAATCATCAGTTGACAAAATTCTGCTCAAGGACATTTCATCCAAAGGCCTGGAGAGTGGACGCCCTTTCTTTCAGTTGGGCAGCACGGACAGTTACGCCTTCCCACCTTTGCCTCTACTGCCCAAGGTGTTCTTGAAAGCAAGAGCAGACAGACCAAAGATGATACTGATTGCTCCAGACTGGCCAAGACAACACTGGTACCCACTCCTGAGGAGCCTAACACATTCTCCTCCCTGGACCCTACCTCTAATGCCTCTTCTCCTGACTCAGCACAGCTACAAAACTCTTCACAGTCAGCTGAAAACACTCAGTCTGGCTGCATGGAAAATTCCTTAACACCACAACAGACCCTACTCTCTAAGGAGGTGCAGGATGTCATTTTGGATGCCAGAAGGCCATCTACGAGAAAAGCTTACTCCGCAAAATGGAAACGGTTTTGCGCTTGGAATGAGAAAAAGGGCCAGGATCCTAGAAAACTGAATTTGCCTCAGATATTACAGTATCTAGCTGAGCTGTTGAACAGTGGACTTTCATTTTCCTCCATCAAAATCCATGCCTCAGCCATTTCTGCAGAATACAACACTGATCCACCCTTATTCTCTCACCCACTCTTAAGGCAGTTCCTCAGAGGGGCTAAGAATATAAGACCTCCAAGGAAACAACCAATACCAGCCTGGGATCTTAATTACATTCTAGAAAAATTAACATTGCCTCCCTTTGAACCAGCTGCCTCAACAGATTTGCAATATTTGTCCTGGAAAACAGCTTTCCTTCTGGCTATTACCTCAGCTCGTAGGGTCTCGGAACTACAAGCCCTCATGGCTGTGCAGCCCTTTCTCATCTTCCATCAGGACAGGGTTTCCCTACGAACCAACCTGTCGTTTATGCCTAAGGTAGTATCCAGGGTAGCTTTAAATCAGACCATACACTTACCTACCTTTTACCCCAATCCTCAAAACAAAGGGGAAAGGCTGCTACATTCCTTAGACATCCCAGCTACGTTACTATTTGGACAGAACAAAGCCTTTCAGGAAATCAGAACAACTCTTTGTGTCCTATGCTGTAGGAGCTCAAGGGAAGCCAATTTCCAAACAGACAATTTCAAAATGGATAGGCCACTGCATGCGGTTTTGTTACTCCTTTCATGGTAAATCTGTACCTGCAGGCATCAGATCCCACTCCACAAGGGCCACAGCTACCTCTGCAGCCTTCCTCAGAGGAGTCCCTACCAAAGATATTTTGGAGGCAGCCACTTGGAGCTCTGTGCATACCTTCACTAAACACTACCACCTACCTTTATACTCCAAAACTAGAGCAGGCTTTGCCACTGCTGTGTTGCAGGGCATTCTGGCTCCTCCCAGTTCCACCTAGTGCCTACCACCCTGTGCGTAGCTTTGGGATTCTACCCATCTGTTATGACTGCAGCTGTATGCACGATGAACATAGTACAGTTTTGTACCTACCATAAATGTAGATGTTCGAGTGCTAATACAGCTGCAGTCCATGTTTCCCTCTCTCCTTCCCCTCTGGGTACAGACCTAGTGGCTAACTCCTCATCTTACAACCTGATTGGGTTATCCTTCTATGGTGTATTTGCTTGCAACTACTGATTTTTGATTATATTGCATTGCATGATTATATATAATATATTTATATATATATATTGCCTTCCTTCTGGGGGCACCTGACATCTGGGGCAAGAAAGACTGAAGAAAATGGCGTCTGCTGTGTCTTGTATACACCTGTCGCACTGACGTCAGGAAAGAAAGCGACAACAACCGACGCCGGACTTGGACTTTGGAATTCGGCCGACCGAGGACCCGCCTGACGGCAGGAGAACCAATCTGTTATCACTGCAGCTGCATTAGCACTCGAACATCTACATTTATGGTAGGTACAAAACTGTACTTTTCTGATCCCAGAAAGTATACTGTCTGAGGGGTACTACCTGATTACTCTAGTGACCATTACTCTATGTTCACCAATAGAGAAATCTCCCACCAGCTATAAAAGCATCAACACAGATCTACCCAGAATCTTTCTAACTTGCATCCTGATACACTCAATGTGATCTACTCAAATCTGCCAACTGGTTTTCACTCAAAACCCTCCTCCTAGAGGAAGCTGTCAACAAATTCAATAATATAAACCAAAAGTAGAGTGGTTCCTTGTGTGAAGTGGGTGCCAAGCCTAGCATAAGGTTTTCATCTAACGAAATCCAGATTCACCAAATAAGCGATAGAACTCCGATATATATGATTCAAGCAAATTAATATTTGTTAGGAAACAAACAAAATAATAAAACAGATGAGCGCTTTCACTAATAAACTAGCTTCTTCAGATCATTATAGAAAATGGTGCAATTCCATCCCTTATATAATAGTACAATTAGTATTTGATTGAAACTGACGTACATAATTGAATAATTAAATGAAAATCAATGATAAAAATATAACTCTTAAAGGAGTCAATGCTTATTCTAGTATAACTTTCAAGGTTACTTTTAAACAGAATTAATTTCTACATACTTTAAATATGGTTCATTCTTTTATCACACAATATATGAAGTCTGCATAAATTATACAAATAGTTATAAAAATTTTTAAACGCATGTTCATTTAATTAAATATTACAATATATCATATGAGCTAAATGTATCTGGAGTAAGCTCAAATGAAGTAAGCTATTATAAAATATGTTTAGGAACGCTGCCAATATAAAAAGCGGCGTTGTCACATTTATTATATTGTATTCATAATACATGATTTAAACTATAGTTCAAAAAGAATGTATATATCAAGTAAACATTGGTTAAAAAAAAAAAAAAATAAAAGTATATAAAAACAATGTAATATAAAATGTCTAAGAAAATATATATATGTATGTGTATACCTATATGAAGAATTCCAAAAATATATATGAGGATGTGTATATATATATATATATATATATATATATATAAAATATAGAAATAGATAAAATAAAATATATATTATATAGACATGATTCAATAAAATGTGTTCATGTCATCATATTTATTTCTTAATGTCTGTATATGGCTAGATCTTCATGAACCATATAGGTATATATCTTGATGTATATATTGATCGTGGATGTACAGATATATATTTTGTAGTTCTCATGTAATGAAAATACCTAAGGTATGTCAAAGTATATTCTATGAATAAATAAATAAATAAATATATATATGGAGTGTAAATTGTATATCTAGATACACATATGAAATACATCAGTCATAGTGGATGTAAAAGTAAATATGAATATGAATATAAATATGAATATAAATATGAATATGGAGATGAATAAAAACATGGTTGTGAATGTATGTATAAGAATGAATGTATAATATGTAATGTAATATAATATAAAAGTATAAATGTATGATGTATATATATGATGAATGTGAAATATGTATGGAATAATATAACAATAAAATAAAATAAATATGTGTATTGTGAATATGAAATATGTACATATTGTGTATAGGATGTATATATATATATATATATGTATAAAATATGTTTCTGTTACAATCTATATGAATAAATGTAATAAATAATAAATAAATATGTAAGTATAAATGTAAATATGACTGTTAAAACAGATATAAATATAAATGTGAATATGGATATAGATACGAATATAAATGTATTATAAATATAAATATGAGTGTAAAATATATGAATAAATATAAATATATAATATTTAATGTATGTGGTATAATAAGATGTGTGAAGGATGAATTCAAGGTGCATAAATATAAAATATGTAGAAATATATGAAATATATAAAATGCATATATGTGTTCAAGAATATGTACATGATATATATGTGTAAAAAGTGTGCAAAATGGTGGAAAATATATATATATATGTATGTATATATATGTATTAAAAGGAAGTGAGTATGTATAATACGAGAATGTATGAATTGATTAATGGAACATGTTGTTGTACTGGGCAAATGAGTCCCCTTCAATCAAATTATTTAATATGTCTTCGTTGTCGTAGATGTGGTTTGATTGAGGCTCTTTCATTCAACCCATGCCCTTTATCTGCCCTTAGTAAGATTATCCAGCTACTTTCCCTGTCTTCTGTATAGCATTTTATATTACCTCCTCTCGGGTTTGGTGTTATAACTTCAAGGACCCTAAATGTAAATGCATGCTCCGACCCCTTCTCTAAAACATGCTTAGCCAAAGCATTATTAACATTTTCTTTGGGATTGAATTTTATACCCCATACGAAAAGTGATGTTACAGATACTATAAAGGATCTGAAAATCTTTTGCCGTAATCTACATATTTTATATTTATGCACCTTGAATTCATCCTTCACACATCTTATTATACCACATACATTAAATATTATACATTAAATATTATATATTTATATTTATTCATATATTTTACACTCATATTTATATTTATAATACATTTATATTCGTATCTATATCTATATCCATATTCACATTTATATTTATATCTGTTTTAACAGTCATATTTACATTTATATTTATACTTACATATTTATTTATTATTTATTACATTTATTCATATAGATTGTAACAGAAACATATTTTATACATATATATATATACATCCTATACACAATATGTACATATTTCATATTCACAATACACATATTTATTTTATTTTATTGTTATATTATTCCATACATATTTCACATTCATCATATATATACATCATACATTTATACTTTTATATTATATTACATTACATATTATACATTCATTCTTATATATACATTCACAACCATGTTTTTATTCATCTCCATATTCATATTTATATTCATATTTACTTTTACATCCACTATGACTGATGTATTTCATATGTGTATCTAGATATACAATTTACACTCCATATATATATTTATTTATTTATTTATTCATAGAATATACTTTGACATACCTTAGGTATTTTCATTACATGAGAACTACAAAATATATATCTGTACATCCACGATCAATATATACATCAAGATATATACCTATATGGTTCATGAAGATCTAGCCATATACAGACATTAAGAAATAAATATGATGACATGAACACATTTTATTGAATCATGTCTATATAATATATATTTTATTTTATCTATTTCTATATTTTATATATATATACACATCCTCATATATATTTTGGAATTCTTCATATAGGTATACACATACATATATATATTTTCTTAGACATTTTATATTACATTGTTTTTATATACTTTTATTTATTTATTTTTTTTTAACCAATGTTTACTTGATATATACATTCTTTTTGAACTATAGTTTAAATCATGTATTATGAATACAATATAATAAATGTGACAACGCCGTTTTTTTATATTGGTAGCGTTCCTAAACATATTTTATAATAGCTTACTTCATTTGAGCTTACTCCAGATACATTTAGCTCATATGATATATTGTAATATTTAATTAAATGAACATGCTTTTAAAAATTTTTATAACTATTTGTATAATTTATGCAGACTTCATATATTGTGTGATAAAAGAATGAACCATATTTAAAGTATGTAGAAATTAATTCTGTTTAAAAGTAACCTTGAAAGTTATACTAGAATAAGCATTGACTCCTTTAAGAGTTATGTTTTTATCATTGATTTTCATTTAATTATTCAATTATGTGCCAGTTTCAATCAAATACTAATTGTACTATTATATAAGGGATGGAATTGCACCATTTTCTATAATGATCTGAAGAAGCTAGTTTATTAGTGAAAGCGCCATCTGTTTTATTATTTTGTTTGTTTCTAATAAATATGAATTTGCTTGAATCATATATATCGGAGTTCTATCGCTTATTTGGTGAATCTGGATTTCGTTAGATGAAAACCTTGTGCTAGGCTTGGCACCCACTTCGCACACAAGGAACCACTCTACTTTTGGATTATATGTTTTTTGTGGTACCAGTGTGCTAATCTGACGGAAAGTTAACTTCGATGTAAGCAAATTCAATAATATATTTGAGTACTTCAAATACCCTTGCCCCCATAGCTGGCCTTAGGCATAGGCCAACTAATCAGCCACCTAAGGCACCACTCTAGCAGGGGTGCTTTTCCAATATTTATTTGTTTATTTTTTGTAGTAAAGAAATAGTTTATTTTAAATATGTTGAATGAATACAGGAAAAACTAAAGAATAACACAAACTGTGAGAAAAAGAAAGAAAAAAGTAATTTTGTTGGCAGGTAGATCGGGTGGTGTGGTGGTGGGGTGCGTTGTGGTGGTGGGGTGCTGTGGAGCTTTCTTCTGTAGGGCACCAATTGACCAAACGCCAGCTAGAATTAAATAGCACAAAGATAAAACCCCTCAAACCTTACTTTTATACAATAAGTGGTACAACCTCACCAAGAAGCAAATTCAACTAAACAAATCAAATTATTACTCTGACCCACAAGATAATCATAAAAAAAAAAATTCCAAAGAAATGAATTGGTGCCATAATAAGATAGCTAAATTTGCAGCTAACCTGCCACATAAAGCTCATCATTGCCCTGCATTAAGTTCCTTCAGCTGGTTAGACCTCCCACATCAACTAGCCCATACACAGTTTCTTCTAACCCATAAAATACTATATAACCCCTCTACCTGGCACTTCTATCAACTCAGTACTTCCTCACTGTCTCCCAAATTATCTCTGTGCTCTGAAGACAAAATCCTGCTCGAAGTCTAAAAAACAAAAAAGTACAGGGCAAAGTTTATACTCACACTACATATCCAAACAATGGAACTTCATCTCAAATTCTATCTAGTCTCCATATATTTAAATCCACACTCAAAGAATTTCTCTCTAACTCGAGGCTATGCCCATGCACCTCACCAGTATATATCAGCAAATATATTACACTTCTTACTAACCTAACCTCTCATCACACTGTCTTAGCTGTACCTATCAACACCTGCCCTCTTTCCACTATTAGGGTGAACTTGTATATTTTTATTTCCTAGCATTGTAGACTATACTTCGAATACTTTTTGAATATGCTAGTTGTCATATGTTAGAATTTTTTTTTTATTTATTTTTGTTTTTACATTACTGGTGTCTCTTCATGCTTTATTGTATGCTATATATTCCAGTATCAAACTGTATGTAAATATTTATTACATTTGTACTGTTTTTTATTTGATGTTGCCTAACTCTCTAGAGCTTAACTCTCCTGGACCTCCACTGAAAATGTGACCTCAAGGGAAGCCAATTTCCAAACAGACAATTTCAAAATGGATAGGCCACTGCATGCGGTTTTGTTACTCCTTTCATGGTAAATCTGTACCTGCAGGCATCAGATCCCACTCCACAAGGGCCACAGCTACCTCTGCAGCCTTCCTCAGAGGAGTCCCTACCAAAGATATTTTGGAGGCAGCCACTTGGAGCTCTGTGCATACCTTCACTAAACACTACCACCTACCTTTATACTCCAAAACTAGAGCAGGCTTTGCCACTGCTGTGTTGCAGGGCATTCTGGCTCCTCCCAGTTCCACCTAGTGCCTACCACCCTGTGCGTAGCTTTGGGATTCTACCCATCTGTTATGACTGCAGCTGTATGCACGATGAACATAGTACAGTTTTGTACCTACCATAAATGTAGATGTTCGAGTGCTAATACAGCTGCAGTCCATGTTTCCCTCTCTCCTTCCCCTCTGGGTACAGACCTAGTGGCTAACTCCTCATCTTACAACCTGATTGGGTTATCCTTCTATGGTGTATTTGCTTGCAACTACTGATTTTTGATTATATTGCATTGCATGATTATATATAATATATTTATATATATATATTGCCTTCCTTCTGGGGGCACCTGACATCTGGGGCAAGAAAGACTGAAGAAAATGGCGTCTGCTGTGTCTTGTATACACCTGTCGCACTGACGTCAGGAAAGAAAGCGACAACAACCGACGCCGGACTTGGACTTTGGAATTCGGCCGACCGAGGACCCGCCTGACGGCAGGAGAACCAATCTGTTATCACTGCAGCTGCATTAGCACTCGAACATCTACATTTATGGTAGGTACAAAACTGTACTTTTCTGATCCCAGAAAGTATACTGTCTGAGGGGTACTACCTGATTACTCTAGTGACCATTACTCTATGTTCACCAATAGAGAAATCTCCCACCAGCTATAAAAGCATCAACACAGATCTACCCAGAATCTTTCTAACTTGCATCCTGATACACTCAATGTGATCTACTCAAATCTGCCAACTGGTTTTCACTCAAAACCCTCCTCCTAGAGGAAGCTGTCAACAAATTCAATAATATAAACCAAAAGTAGAGTGGTTCCTTGTGTGCGAAGTGGGTGCCAAGCCTAGCATAAGGTTTTCATCTAACGAAATCCAGATTCACCAAATAAGCGATAGAACTCCGATATATATGATTCAAGCAAATTAATATTTGTTAGGAAACAAACAAAATAATAAAACAGATGAGCGCTTTCACTAATAAACTAGCTTCTTCAGATCATTATAGAAAATGGTGCAATTCCATCCCTTATATAATAGTACAATTAGTATTTGATTGAAACTGACGTACATAATTGAATAATTAAATGAAAATCAATGATAAAAATATAACTCTTAAAGGAGTCAATGCTTATTCTAGTATAACTTTCAAGGTTACTTTTAAACAGAATTAATTTCTACATACTTTAAATATGGTTCATTCTTTTATCACACAATATATGAAGTCTGCATAAATTATACAAATAGTTATAAAAATTTTAAGCATGTTCATTTAATTAAATATTACAATATATCATATGAGCTAAATGTATCTGGAGTAAGCTCAAATGAAGTAAGCTATTATAAAATATGTTTAGGAACGCTGCCAATATAAAAAAGCGTTGTCACATTTATTATATTGTATTCATAATACATGATTTAAACTATAGTTCAAAAAGAATGTATATATCAAGTAAACATTGGTTAAAAAAAAAAAAAATAAAAGTATATAAAAACAATGTAATATAAAATGTCTAAGAAAATATATATATGTATGTGTATACCTATATGAAGAATTCCAAAAATATATATGAGGATGTGTATATATATATAAAATATAGAAATAGATAAAATAAAATATATATTATATAGACATGATTCAATAAAATGTGTTCATGTCATCATATTTATTTCTTAATGTCTGTATATGGCTAGATCTTCATGAACCATATAGGTATATATCTTGATGTATATATTGATCGTGGATGTACAGATATATATTTTGTAGTTCTCATGTAATGAAAATACCTAAGGTATGTCAAAGTATATTCTATGAATAAATAAATAAATAAATATATATATGGAGTGTAAATTGTATATCTAGATACACATATGAAATACATCAGTCATAGTGGATGTAAAAGTAAATATGAATATGAATATAAATATGAATATAAATATGAATATGGAGATGAATAAAAACATGGTTGTGAATGTATGTATAAGAATGAATGTATAATATGTAATGTAATATAATATAAAAGTATAAATGTATGATGTATATATATGATGAATGTGAAATATGTATGGAATAATATAACAATAAAATAAAATAAATATGTGTATTGTGAATATGAAATATGTACATATTGTGTATAGGATGTATATATATATATATATGTATAAAATATGTTTCTGTTACAATCTATATGAATAAATGTAATAAATAATAAATAAATATGTAAGTATAAATGTAAATATGACTGTTAAAACAGATATAAATATAAATGTGAATATGGATATAGATACGAATATAAATGTATTATAAATATAAATATGAGTGTAAAATATATGAATAAATATAAATATATAATATTTAATGTATGTGGTATAATAAGATGTGTGAAGGATGAATTCAAGGTGCATAAATATAAAATATGTAGAAATATATGAAATATATAAAATGCATATATGTGTTCAAGAATATGTACATGATATATATGTGTAAAAAGTGTGCAAAATGGTGGAAAAAAATATATATATGTATGTTAAAAGGAAGTGAGTATGTATAATACGAGAATGTATGAATTGATTAATGGAACATGTTGTTGTACTGGGCAAATGAGTCCCCTTCAATCAAATTATTTAATATGTCTTCGTTGTCGTAGATGTGGTTTGATTGAGGCTCTTTCATTCAACCCATGCCCTTTATCTGCCCTTAGTAAGATTATCCAGCTACTTTCCCTGTCTTCTGTATAGCATTTTATATTACCTCCTCTCGGGTTTGGTGTTATAACTTCAAGGACCCTAAATGTAAATGCATGCTCCGACCCCTTCTCTAAAACATGCTTAGCCAAAGCATTATTAACATTTTCTTTGGGATTGAATTTTATACCCCATACGAAAAGTGATGTTACAGATACTATAAAGGATCTGAAAATCTTTTGCCGTAATCTACATATTTTATATTTATGCACCTTGAATTCATCCTTCACACATCTTATTATACCACATACATTAAATATTATACATTAAATATTATATATTTATATTTATTCATATATTTTACACTCATATTTATATTTATAATACATTTATATTTGTATCTATATCTATATCCATATTCACATTTATATTTATATCTGTTTTAACAGTCTTATTTACATTTATATTTATACTTACATATTTATTTATTATTTATTACATTTATTCATATAGATTGTAACAGAAACATATTTTATACATATATATATATACATCCTATACACAATATGTACATATTTCATATTCACAATACACATATTTATTTTATTTTATTGTTATATTATTCCATACATATTTCACATTCATCATATATATACATCATACATTTATACTTTTATATTATATTACATTACATATTATACATTCATTCTTATATATACATTCACAACCATGTTTTTATTCATCTCCATATTCATATTTATATTCATATTTACTTTTACATCCACTATGACTGATGTATTTCATATGTGTATCTAGATATACAATTTACACTCCATATATATATTTATTTATTTATTTATTCATAGAATATACTTTGACATACCTTAGGTATTTTCATTACATGAGAACTACAAAATATATATCTGTACATCCACGATCAATATATACATCAAGATATATACCTATATGGTTCATGAAGATCTAGCCATATACAGACATTAAGAAATAAATATGATGACATGAACACATTTTATTGAATCATGTCTATATAATATATATTTTATTTTATCTATTTCTATATTTTATATATATATACACATCCTCATATATATTTTTGGAATTCTTCATATAGGTATACACATACATATATATATTTTCTTAGACATTTTATATTACATTGTTTTTATATACTTTTATTTTTTTTTTTTTTTTTTTTTTTTTTTAACCAATGTTTACTTGATATATACATTCTTTTTGAACTATAGTTTAAATCATGTATTATGAATACAATATAATAAATGTGACAACGCCGTTTTTTTATATTGGTAGCGTTCCTAAACATATTTTATAATAGCTTACTTCATTTGAGCTTACTCCAGATACATTTAGCTCATATGATATATTGTAATATTTAATTAAATGAACATGCTTTTAAAAATTTTTATAACTATTTGTATAATTTATGCAGACTTCATATATTGTGTGATAAAAGAATGAACCATATTTAAAGTATGTAGAAATTAATTCTGTTTAAAAGTAACCTTGAAAGTTATACTAGAATAAGCATTGACTCCTTTAAGAGTTATGTTTTTATCATTGATTTTCATTTAATTATTCAATTATGTACGTCAGTTTCAATCAAATACTAATTGTACTATTATATAAGGGATGGAATTGCACCATTTTCTATAATGATCTGAAGAAGCTAGTTTATTAGTGAAAGCGCTCATCTGTTTTATTATTTTGTTTGTTTCCTAATAAATATGAATTTGCTTGAATCATATATATCGGAGTTCTATCGCTTATTTGGTGAATCTGGATTTCGTTAGATGAAAACCTTGTGCTAGGCTTGGCACCCACTTCGCACACAAGGAACCACTCTACTTTTGGATTATATGTTTTTTGTGGTACCAGTGTGCTAATCTGACGGAAAGTTAACTTCGATGTAAGCAAATTCAATAATATATTTGAGTACTTCAAATACCCTTGCCCCCATAGCTGGCCTTAGGCATAGGCCAACTAATCAGCCACCTAAGGCACCACTCTAGCAGGGGTGCTTTTCCAATATTTATTTGTTTATTTTTTGTAGTAAAGAAATAGTTTATTTTAAATATGTTGAATGAATACAGGAAAAACTAAAGAATAACACAAACTGTGAGAAAAAGAAAGAAAAAAGTAATTTTGTTGGCGCAGGTAGATCGGGTGGTGTGGTGGTGGGGTGCGTTGTGGTGGTGGGGTGCTGTGGAGCTTTCTTCTGTAGGGCACCAATTGACCAAACGCCAGCTAGAATTAAATAGCACAAAGATAAAACCCCTCAAACCTTACTTTTATACAATAAGTGGTACAACCTCACCAAGAAGCAAATTCAACTAAACAAATCAAATTATTACTCTGACCCACAAGATAATCATAAAAAAAAAAATTCCAAAGAAATGAATTGGTGCCATAATAAGATAGCTAAATTTGCAGCTAACCTGCCACATAAAGCTCATCATTGCCCTGCATTAAGTTCTTTCAGCTGGTTAGACCTCCCACATCAACTAGCCCATACACAGTTTCTTCTAACCCATAAAATACTATATAACCCCTCTACCTGGCACTTCTATCAACTCAGTACTTCCTCACTGTCTCCCAAATTATCTCTGTGCTCTGAAGACAAAATCCTGCTCGAAGTCTAAAAAACAAAAAAGTACAGGGCAAAGTTTATACTCACACTACATATCCAAACAATGGAACTTCATCTCAAATTCAATCAGAAGTATATCTAGTCTCCATATATTTAAATCCACACTCAAAGAATTTCTTTCTAACTCGAGGCTATGCCCATGCACCTCACCAGTATATATCAGCAAATATTTTACACTTCTTACTAACCTAACCTCTCATCACACTGTCTTAGCTGTACCTATCAACACCTGCCCTCTTTCCACTATTAGGGTGAACTTGTATATTTTTATTTCCTAGCATTGTAGACTATACTTCGAATACTTTTTGAATATGCTAGTTGTCATATGTTAGAATTTTTTTTAAATTTATTTTTGTTTTTACATTACTGGTGTCTCTTCATGCTTTATTGTATACTATATATTCCAGTATCAAACTGTATGTAAATATTTATTACATTTGTACTGTTTTTTATTTGATGTTGCCTAACTCTCTAGAGCCTAACTCTCCTGGACCTCCACTGAAAATGGGTACTTATTACCCAGGCAGACTCATCAATAAATAATAAATACATTTTCTTGTCTGTTTCCCCTCTACATATACACTAATATCTGATGTTGTCCTTTCCATTCGTTCCTCAACTGATTCGGATCCAAACTCTGATCTGGTTTGGCCGCATTTACTAGATTCTCAAATCCAATTCTCAAGCTATTCACTTTATCCATAATGCCCCGGTCACCCTGCAATACTTCTGATTGAGTTTGCTGCCCAATAACTAATAGAAAGAACTAACCTCAGGCTAAGATAAAAAGGTTAGTTAAAAAAAAAAAAAGACTCTGGCTGAAATCTGTAACAGAGGCTTCACAATGACCATAAGATCATTCCAGGAATTAGGGGAGGGGGAAGGAGGGTGGGAAGTTGAGGAAGAATGATAATGGACAACACAAATGTATACTTATGGTGAGTACATAACTTTAATATCTGATGTTATCCTTTTCACTCATTTCACAACTGATGGGGCAGAGTCCCCAGCTACATGAACCTTGGGTGGCCCTCATGGATGAATACTCTGGAGTACTGCCGAGTGAAAGGCAGTTTATAATGAGCAGTAAGTATGAGCATTGGACCAAGGAGCTGTGGCACAAATGCCATTAATAGAAGTTCTAGACCAGAAAGCGGATGATGTAGCCATGGCTCTAGTGGAATGTGCTTTAGGAAGTCTGGATGAGCTATACCTCATTGACTGTAAACAAAGGATATGTAGTCTGTCAGCTATCTGGCTAAGGTAACTTTTGAAACTGGTTTACCCAATTTGTTGGAGGAGAATGAGACAAACAATTGATCAGTTTTTCTGAAATCTTTTATTCTATGTAGATAAAAGCGGAGCTGTCTATGTACATCGAAGAGATGAACCATGTATTCACTATTATTAGCGAAGTTGGGAAAGAAAACAGGCAAATTAATGACCTAATATGGTTCAAAAGGTAACTCTATCTTTGCTAAAGATCAAATATGGGGATTTGGAAGAGACAGCCTTGAGCTCGGATACTCACTTCACAGATATAATGGCGACGTGAAAAACAGTTTTGCAAGATAAAAGTTTTAGGTCAGATTTAGCCGATGGTTCAAAAGGACTCTGAGTCAAACCCTGCAGCACAACAGTTAAATCCTAGGATGGTGTAGGGTCTTTCACTGGGGGGGGGGGGGTCTAAGCAAAAAAGTACCTTTAAGGAAAGCTTTGCACAATTTTGATGAAGCTAAAGAAATGTTTTCACCTGAATGAAAGTTAGGTATCGCTGCCAACTGCACTTTAATAGCAGAGAAATAGCCCCTTCTTAAAAACAGATACTAAAAACTCCAGGACAGCCAAAATAGGGGCAGTGAAGGGGTCTAATTCTCTCTGCAGAGGCCAAATAGATAATCTCTTCCATTTACTTTTGTAAATTTTTTTCTGGTAGAGCCTCTCTGGGATCATAGTAAAATTTGTCAGACCGGGCAGGAAATCCTGGGCTGTCTATCACTGGAATTGGAGAAACCATGCGGTCAGCTTGAGGCCTGTAATATCTGGGTGATCCATCTCCATGGGATGAGAAAGAAGGCATGCACTAGGGTCCAGTATCCGGGGTGGATATCAAAAGTGAGACCAAAGAAAAGGGAACCACACTTGACAAGGCCAAATGGGAGAAATGAGGATAACCGTGCTCTTCAACTAAAGTGCCTTCTGTAAGAATTTGCTAATTAGAGGTATCAGGGGGTAAGCATAAAGGAGCCATGTGGACCAAACATGGACTAGTCATATCCAGGTGACTTGCCCAGAGGGTGATCAGGACAAATAACTTGCTGCATTTTTTTTTTTTTTGTGGAGAGATGCAAACAGATTATAGCAAGGTTGACTTCATCAGAAAATCCTCTCCACCACTAACTGATTGAGAGGCCATTCATGAGGCATCATAATGGACCTGCTGAGTTTGTGCACTAGCATGTTGGTTTTCCCCAGGATGTGCATTGCCATAAGAAAGCAGTTGGAAGAGATTGCCCACTGCCACACTCTCATTGCCTCCCGACAAAGGGGTTGAGATCAGGTTCTCCCTTGTTTGTTGATGACCCAATTGGTTTGAATTGCAATTGTCCCGCGAGGAAGGGTGTCCTGGAAGGCCTGTAATGCTAGGAGGACCTCTCTCATCTCTAGGACATTAACGTGTGAATTGGTCTCTTCTGGGGGCTACATGCATTGGACCATTCTTTCCATCCCAGTTTGGAGGCATCAGTGGTTACCATGACTGCTGGAGGTGAAAAGACAAGAGGACAACCTTGAGAAACTTTGTCCAACTAAATCCACCAAAGAAGGTGGGCTTTGCATAATTGTGCAAGTTTGACTGGTGAAGAATAGGAATGACAAAGAATTGAACTCTGAACTGCTAAAGTCCATTGAAAAAGGCACAATAGGAACAAAGGTTATGGCTGCTGCCATCAACCCTAAAGTCTGAATAGTCTGTCTGGCTGGAGGAGAGGGGTGTTAACTTGTTTCACTTGACATCTGATGGACCATCCCCTGTTCGGTGGAAGGGAGGCTACCTGACTGTGCCCAAGTGAGCACCTTTGAACTCCAGGCTCTGAACAGGTTGAAGATGTGACTTGCAGAGGTTGAGAGATGCCTAGGGATTAACATAATCGGAGAAAGTAGTCCCTGGATTTCTTGAGGAAATACTTGGTCAGGGTGGGGGAGGAACCAATCGTTTAGGTATGGAAACACTCTGAATCCTAGCAGTCTCAAATGAGCTGCTACCACTGCCATACATCTGGTAAACACCCTGTGGCCTGTGGTGACACCTAAGGGCAGGGCTTTGAACTGATAGTGACTCGTCCCCAGCCAAAAGTGCAGTTGTCTTCAAGAGCATCTGTTCACCTTGATATGATAGTACGCATCCTAAAAATCAGTGGAGCACATCCAGTCATCCTTTCACAGAAATGGCAGAGTGGACATGGCAGAATGCACTGAACCATGAACATTCAGAACTTAAGATGTTCTTCGTGTTTCAATGTTGCAGTCATCACCTATGGGTTATCCCTGCTGTGGTAGCCCTCTGCCGGCCCGAATACCAGAGTCAATTTTTTTTGCATCTGCTGCAGTTCCCTGTAGTCTGAAGTCAGGTCGTCGGTGCTATAAAGCAAGGCAGCCAACGTCGTTATATCAGTCTTTTTTGCTGTGGAGCTCATAGCAGAAGCAGTTCGTACGAGTGCCAGTCGGTCGCTACCAAAGTTTGAGTGTCAGCTGAAAATGTCTAATGCCAAGTACCGGTTGGGGACTATTTTTTCTTGCACTGACCGATGTCTGAAAAAGTTAACAGTTGGTCTTGCCTGTGGAAAGCAGATCGCACACGGAGACTTCCATTCTTACCCATTGCCGGTTCTGTGCCCTCTTTAATGCGAGAACCATTTGCCGTAGAGCTCTTCTTGTAGACAGTTATTTTCGTGTTCTGCCTTCGCATTCCAGTATGGCGTCCGTCAGCCAAAAATCCGTGGGCATTCTGAAAAAACGCAGAGATAAAGATAGAAACAGACCATACAAGGCTAAGCCTTCCGACAACTCTACCGCTAAGCAGGTCGTCAGTTCTCCGGAATTCGGTGAGGTGCTTTTTCTCAGTCCCTGATGCCCGATTCGATATCTATGCAGGCCTCTACAGAGACCCTTTCCAAGTCCGGTATGCCATAGAAATCTTCTTCATCTTCCGAGCTTTTGGCTGTCTCTGCCTCGGTTGGGTCCGGAGCCGCGACACAGGAACCAGCTTCCGAAGAGGCCTTTCACACTACCGAATCTAGACAACAAAGGGCATCTTCTCATCCGACTACCATTTCTCTCAGACTGACGGATTCTCTTAGGCCTAGAAGCCAGGCCACTCCCAGAAAATCGGCTTCTAGCCACAATCTTGCTCCTGCTCTACTACCCCAAGCACAAATGTTTAAAATGGAGGAGTATGTCATCAACCTTATCCGGGGTAGTCAGGCCACAACTTCTAAAAGGAAAAGGCACCCTTCTCCAGAAATTGTGACAGAAGAGGATTCTAAGGAATCTGACTATTCAGATTTTGAAGAGGAACAGCAACCTCTGACTGCTTATGAGGAGTCAGATGCAGAGGAATCTATCCCTTCTGCCTCCCCTCCAGAGGACCTTTCCTTTGGCAAAACCCTTCACACCCTCAGGGAACATTTCCAATTGGAATCTCAGGACTTCCCCTAGTCTAAGAAAAGACTTAAAGAGTTTCTGGACCTGCCCCAGCACAGACCCCTGGCCATCCCCCTTATGTTAGAAGTAGTGGATGATGTTTTCCATGAATCCAACTTAGCCCCTGATGCCCTCCCACCTGCTCCCAGTAAACCTGACGGGTATACCGGATTCTCACAAATACCTGTACAGAAATCCTGCTGCAGACCAAGTGGTCATTAGACAAAGACCTAAAGGAGTTAGGACTAGTTCTGCCAAGAATCCTATTCCTTCTGACAAGGATTCCAGAGCTCTGGACAGATGGGTTAAAACAGTATACACCTCTGCAGCCTTAGCTATCAGAGCACTCAACTGTCAGTTTCATCTGTTAAAATATAAACAACACACTTTGGAACTATTAAAACAAAAGATTTCTACCTTTCCTGACTGTGCCAATTCAAAAGAGTTAGCAGATTTACTGCACTCTGCCTGTCAAGTGGCCAAACACTCATTATACTGTGGCTATGACACCCTAGAAGCCTCTAGCAGGGCAGCAGTGTCAGGATCTGTAATTAGGAGACGTGCTTGGTTGAAGGAACAACCTCTCCCTGATAATGTCAAGTCTAAACTTATTGACACACCCCTGGATAAGGACCGCTTGTTTGGAGTAAAAGCAGAAGAGGTGCTTAAAAAGATGGAAGACAAAGCAAAATCTATGCAAACAGTAAAAGATTTCTTTCAGGTTCAGCACCTAGCAGACAGGGCCAAGATAAGCTCCACAGGGACAGACTATCCTGGCCCTTATCCCAGGAGCAGCAGAGAGGCAGACAATGGACCACTTCCTTCCCAAAGACAGGGAGTTCTAAGCCACCATTCCATGGCAAAAACTCTCAATGACCCCCCCTGCCCTCCCCTCACTCACCAAAAACTAGGAGGAAGGCTCTCCCTCTTCAAACAAAATTGGCTTTCTGTAACAAAGGACCAATGGGTCTTAAAGATCATTTTTCTGGGATACAAATTCTCCTTCAGCGAACTCCCAGTTCCAAGAGGGTACACAGACTTGCCTCCGAATCAGTGGGCAGAGGCATTGAAACGGGTCCAAACTCTCCTATCCCAGGGGGCAGTAGAACCTGTCCCCTCAGAGCAAACAGGCAAAGGCTTTGATTCTAGACTATTTCTTGATCCGAGAAACGAGGGCACTTGGCACCCCATCCTGGATCTAACCATTCTGGACACCTCCCTGGTGGTCCCCAGATTCAAAATGCTGCCTATGCTGACAAAAATGCCTGGCTAGTGACCCTAAACCTAAAGTATGCCTACCTCCACATCCCCTTAAGGGAATCCTTAAGGAAATTACTGCACTTCAGAGCAGGATCACAACACTTTGAGTTCTCTGCGCTGCCCTTTGGCTTATCTACTGCACCCAAAGTACTCACCAAATGCTTAGCCCCGGCCATAGCATTTTGCAGACAGAGAAATATACAGATTTACCCTTACCTGGACGACTGACTCATTCAGGCAGAGTGCATAGAAAAGCTGCTCCAGGACCTTCTCTTTGTCAAATCCCTCCTTTCTTCCCTAGGGTTCACCATCAATGATAAGAAATCAAAGCAAACTCCCACCAGAAAGATCATTTTCTTGGGAGCTCTGCTAGACACAGCATCCAAAATGGCCTTCCTATCCCCAGAAAAGCAGAGTTTGATGCCTCTCTATTTTACCCAGCTGGCTTCCAGAAGTCACCTCACTGCAAGGAAGTTCCTGTAACCCTGGGGTACATGGCATCTTGCATCCTCTTAAATCCCTATGCAACACCAAACTGTAGTACAAACTGGATTACGATCTGGAACACCACCAAAAGGAACAACAACCAGTGAAAATAAAACTTTATTTTCTCTCTTTTTCTCTCTAGCGCCTCGGCTCAACAAAAGCCTTCAAGGAGTCTAAATCCTCTTAAATCCCTCTGGCCAGGCTTCACATGAAGAAACTTCAGTGGTATCTAAAGAACCTATGGTGTCAGCACTCTGTCTGTATAGACCTCCCTCCCTCTGATCCCATGTATAAGGGCCGAGTTTCTGTGGTGGGCAGAGGCCTGTGTTAAGAGCAAGGGTCTTCCCTTCACTCTCCTCCCTACCGGCCAGGCCATCACCACCCACGCCTCAGACATTGCTTGGGGAGCTCACCTAGCAGGCAGGTGCACCCAAGGTCTTTGGGATGCCCAGCACCTTCTCTTACACATCAATCAGAAAGAAATGATGGCAGTATAAAAGGCTCTAACATCTTTCAAACCCCATCTCAGGCCAGGGGTTCTCCTTATAAAAACAGACAACACCAGAGTAATGTGGTATATCAACAAACCGGGTGGGACCCAATCTTACCCTCTGTGCAGGCTAGCCATGATCCTCTAGCTGACCGCCACCTCCATGGGTCTACACCTAATTGTCCAATACCTACCAGGGGCAACAACACCCTGGCAGACCACCTAAGCAGAAACTTACTGGACCCCAATGAATGGGAGCTCCACAGCGAAATCTTTCTGGAAATCACTCAGGAGTGGGGGACTCCGGAGGTGGATCTCTTTGCTTCGCACCTCAACCACCAGCTACAAAAGTTCTGTACCAGGGAGTATCCCCTCATAGCGTGGAAGGTGGATGCCTTGACCTTCCCCTGGAACTCCCTTTTTGTGTACGTGTTCCCTCCTCTGCCTCTTATTCCTAAGGTACTGATCAGAATAAGGGAGGAGAGACTAAAGGCCATCCTCACTGCTCCAAATTGGCCCAGACAGCATTGGTACCCCTTACTGCGCAGCCTGACTTTGCAGCACCCCCCCAAGCAGCTTCCCCTGATCTCAGACCTCTTGACCCAGGTGGCAGAGGGAGATACTGCATCCAGACTTGCAGACTCTCAGTCTTTTAGCATGGCTTATACTTTAAAAGCTAGCAAGGAGTCCCTGTTAAGCAAATGGGCCCTAGACATTATCTCAGAGGCCAGAAGGCCCAGCACCAGAAAATCTTACTCAGGGAAATGGAAAAGATTCACCTCCTGGAGCCATTCCAGAGGGGACAGTACCTCACATCCTTCCATCCCTCTTATCTTGGATTACCTAGCCGAGTTACCCAAAAGTGGGCTCTCCTTCTCTTCTGTTAAAATCCATGCCTCTGCCATTTCAGCCCATTAAGATTCAGACCTACCCTTCTTCTCTCATCCTTTGATTAAACAATTCCTCAGAGGGGCTTCTAATATCAGACCTCCCAGAAGGCCTCCCACGCCAGCCTGGGACCTGAACTATGTTTTAGAAAAACAAACCTTACCTCCTTTCGAACCTGCTGCTTCAACCGAATTGAAATGCCTCCCCTGGAAGACTGCCTTCCTACTAGCTATCACCTCAGCCAGAAGGGTTTCAGAACTTAAGGCTGTTGAGCTCATCATTTTTTATGCAGACAGGGTCTCCCTGAGGACTGACCCCTCCTTTTATGCCCAAGGTGGTATCTGACGTGACCCACCTTCTTTCCCAACCCTCAAAACAAGGGGAAAGAATTCTGTGCTCGCTAGACATGCACAGACAACTCCGATACTATCTGGGCCCTACTAAACTCTTCAGAAAAACAGACCAGCTGCTTGTCTGCTTTGGCCCAAGGGCAGAGGGGAAGCCCATTTCTAAGCAAACCATTTCCAAATGGATATCGCACTGTATCAATTTCTGCTACAGACTACATGGGACCCCCCCAAGTCTATTCGTACCCATGCCACTAGGGCAGCCTCCACTTCTACAGCCTTCATCAGAGGAGTCCCCACCAGGGACATCTTGGAAGCTGCCACCTGGACCTCTGTCCATACCTTTACAAAGCATTACCGCCTACCTCTTTTCTCCAAGTCTAGGGCAGGGTTTGCCTCTGCACTTCTGCAGAGCTTGCTGACCCAGCTTTGGGAATCCTCCCACAGGTGATGACTGCAACAGTGAAACATGAAGAACATAGTACAGTTGTGTGTACTTACCATAAATGTAGATGTTCGAGTGTATTCACTGTTACAGTGCTGGTTTCCTCCCTCCATCCCCCTTGTATCCTCTTTTCCTAGGAGACATAAGCTTCCCACGGTGGCTTTTAGCCACCAGGACCACTTTACCTTATTTTCTTGTGCTTCTGACGGGGTCGGGCAAGAAAAACTGATGTAATGACATCGGCTGCCTTGCTTTATAGTACTGACGACCTGATGTCAGACTGCAGGCGACTGCAGCTGACACAAAAAACATTGACTGGTATTCGGGCCGGCCGAGGTCTACCACAGCTGGGATAACCCACAGGTAATGACTGCAACAGTGAATACACTTTAACATCTACATTTATGGTAAGTGTACACAACTGTACTTTCTTTACATATTGGTTTAGTTTGCTGAGGTCCAGAAAGGGTCTCGGGATCCCTGTTTTGTTTTATCTTTTTGGCACTGAAAAGAATCTTGAGTAAGTTTCAAATTCTTTTTGGTCTGTTGGGACCTTTAAAATTTTAGAGCTGCTGCCACCTTCTGACTGGGTGGAATATCAGGAAGCCTTCTTTTGTTCGGGGAATTTGTGGATATGATTCTCAACATCCAAGTATCTCTTGTGATTGATGCCCAGGCGTCTGGGTGCAGACACAGTTGCCCCCTAACTGCATCTAGAGATGAGCAGTCAGGCAACCTTTCTGAAGGGCTGAAAGGTTTTATCTGAGAATGAGTCTTGAAAGCCCTGATTTTGTGGCCATCCTCTGTCACAGGGACAGTGTATTCCGCTAGAACTCCCTCCTCTGCCACTGGAGTAAATTTTCCCTCGTGAGTTTTGGAAAGGATCCTAGGACTTACAAAACCACATTTTCCTTCTTACTCACTGATTTCTTGGAAAATGATCTCTGATGTGTAGAAAAATGGATGCTCACAGCAGACATGGTCTTTCCATCCTGCTCATTCCATGAAAGTGTTTTCTTTTAACAGTGGGACCAAACAAGGATGCTCCATCAAACGGAGCACTGATGAATGAAGCCTTGAAGGGCTCTGCAAAGTCACACAAGCGCATCCAGGTATGTCTCCTTATCGCTATGCCTGAACTCTGGAGGCATCCTCAGCAGTATGCGAAATTAACCTCCTGCAAGCATTACAGATGGATAGAAGAGTAGCCAGCTGGGGAAAAAAGCTTCTTCTAGTCCTCCACAGACATGGATTCAGAAAGGGATTTAGAAAGCTCTTTATTCAAATTCCTTTGTAGCCTGGTGAAGAGTGCCAGAAATTTCAGTGACCATAAGGCAAAGGTCACTGAGGCATAAATGCACTTCCTGAATCTGTCTAATGCCTTGGACTCTCTGGGAGATGGCAGAGGATCTCTGCTGTGCCAGCTTAGTGGCTGCTGCTACAACCATGGCATCAGTGATGACCCCCTTGCTCCAGTGGGGCCTGTCTTTAGGACTGGCAAGGAACTTATCAGGACAGCGGAGAATGGGTTGTACAGTATCCTTTTCCTTACACACCCAGTGAGAAACTAGATCTATAAGCTCAACAGCCAAGCTAGATCTGTAAGCTCAACAGCCAGGGGGTTCACCCGAGACGTAGACAGGCCGAACCCAAAAGCGTCCAGAAACACTGACTCCCCCTAGGAAGGGGAATCAGAGGACCAACCATGTTTCTGCCTGAGGATTCCTAAGATGACTCCAAAGGAGACAACATGTGGTGGAGACTTTGGGGACCCCTCCCCTTCATCGAAGTCCGTGTCTTGGGTGAGCAAGCCCTGAGGGGAGTCTGCGTGTCTCCTCTTGCACATTCTCTTGCGGGGAAACTCCATGGCTTGATGGTCTGGAGCGGTGCCCAAAGAGAGGGGAAAGTCCATGAGGGGGACTGTCTGGGCACTTGATAGAACAGTCTGTCCCTGTGTGATAGGTCTGTGAGGATCGGAGCTCAGACCTGATGGCAGCAGGGCTGCAGGATCTGAAGAAGAAAGCGTAGCTGTGTCTCTCAGATGAGACAAGGCCTTCTCCACCACCTCGAAAGCAGAAAGAATGGGAGAAGTCATAGCTGGCCACACCAGCACCAAAGCCCCAGATGCCACCATGCCCTGACCCTGCCCGAATCCCTGCCTTGAAGGGGGAGTTGGACTTGAGCTGTCCAATGCCAGAGCCTCGAAAAGCAGGGATGGCTTCAACAACCTTGGAGTCAAACCAAGCCCCCTGGGCTCAGCGCCAATGCTTCACCTCCAAGACTCTTCGTGCCAGTGCTTCACCTCCAAGACTCTTCCTGGTCCACGGGAATCGGTGCAGGACAAGTCAGGGACACAGAATTAGTCAAAAACCTAGCTGTCTTCAGATCTGATGCCAACACTGTCCAGGTTCTTGGATCCAAGGGTGCCAAAATTGCCAGTCGGATCAGAGAAGCAGAATTTACAGTGTGGGAAACAGAAGGGAGGCTCATGGATCTGAATCTGATCTCTGAGGAATTTCCCCATTATCCTGTTCACTTCAGCTTTCCAAAAGCTCCTGGGGGACCTGATGCTTGGGTTGAGACTCTCCCCTTGGCATCTCTTGTAGGAAGGAAGAATGGAGCCAAGGCGAGACAGGCTTCAGACAGAACCCTGGAGACAGAGTTCTAGGAGATTTAGACTTGGTAAGTGTTGGATATGAGGGTGTTTGGTCTAACTGTTTACGTTTCGGATCAGAGGGTGTTGGATCCAACTTTTTCTGTACTTTGGCAGTAGGCTGCGAAGTTAAAGCAGACTTTGGAGAGCAGGTTGCATATTGCTTCCTGGATTCTTTTGCCTCCGAAAAGGTCTTAAGTGTTTCTGTGGGAGGATGTACCCATGAAAGGGAAGAATGAAGAGGAGGAAGAGGATGGTAACAAACTCTTCGGGACCAGTTTGTTGCATCAGTTGTTAAGGGCACTAGAACTGAAGTGAGCACAATTTGAACTAAAGTATTTAAATGTGACACACCTAAACAATTAACACACTCCCTTCATAATTGGTGATCTTGTACCCAGAGGAAGTGCATTTCTTAAACCTAATGGGTTTGTCAGCCATAGCAACAGTAAGGAAACAAGCTGACAGAGATAGAAAAGAAAAATTTAATTGTGTGTGCGTGTGTGTGTGTGTGTGTGTGTGTGTGTGTGTGTGTGTGTGTGTGTGTGTGTGTGTGTGTGTATATATATATATATATATATATATATATATATATATATATATAAAATATAATTTTTTTTTTGAAAATTACCAACAATGGTAGAGGAAAGAAATCTACCTTTGAAGGGTAGAAAAACAGAAAGAAAGACATAGGGAAGAAAAACAGAGAGAAAGAAGTAGGGAAGTACAAGCAGAGGTACAGAGAACTACCAAAGGTAAAAACAGGAGAGAAACTAAACTGTAATCCTAATGAGATAGAAATCATAAAACTAAGGTAAGGGAGGAAGAGGTGATTTAGAAAAGATAAATCTAAGAAAATTACAAAAGAAATTGCACTCACTGCAAAAAAAAAAAAAAAAAAACTACACCACAAAGCTGTGTGAGAAGGATCCACATCTGTAGTGATAAGGCGGCAAACTAGATCTGAGGTATTGCAAGTTGGATCCGGGACCCATCAGATGAGGAAGAATAAAGATGGACAACACTGATGCATAGTTAGTGAGTACATAAATTTAATTTCAGATCTGAGGAGTGTTTAATAGTCCCCCAGTAGTCTGTTTTCTCTCTCACGTCAGACTTTATTTTAGCTACGCTAAATCTGTAATCCTATTTTAGCTTAACTTCTGCTTCAGGCTTTTTTCTTATCCAAGCCTTTATTCTAGCTCCCTTCTCTATTTCACTAAGGGGAAGCAGTGACATTAACTTGACTTTCTCTATTGCTGTATTCCCTTGGCTCTTTGAGTCATTAGGATGAGTTATAACTTCTCAGATAAACTGAAGCTGTCCTTGACCAAATATTTCATGGGGGGGGGGGACATTAGATTGACCCAGGTGGCTTTAGACTTAGAAGATATCTTGCACTTTTCTTGATTTATAATCTGCAGGAAGCCAGAGGACCCTCTCATAACGTTTAATGACCAGTGCATAGATATTGAAATTTGGGGAATTATATTCCTACATTTATCTTGACTTTATAAAATAGTATGTAAGATTGTCTGTACCTTCATAGGGAACCACCAGTATCGGGTGAATTCTTGCCCTCATTTCCTTAACAGTCCCACTGAAGGAAACAATGTTGAAGTAATCAAAGGATGTAGCAACTGATAGGAAATTTATTTTCTTATCCGTATTTACCTTTTTGATCCCTGAGTTACCTTTCTTTTCTAGCCAGCTTTCCAAGTGTTGTCATTGTACTCTCAATTTACTCTTAATAAATCACTTGTAAACATCAAGGGCACCACTATATCAGTCCCCAAATGTTTTAAACATGATCCTGTCTTTGCTGCTTGTAATCCGCTGACCCAGTCTTCATTCTTATTACAGCCACTGCATATTAATTGCAATTTGGAAATATTTGTTTTAGAATGTTACACAGTTCTATAGTATTCTAAATCATTTGGGTATAAATCTGTAGAGGATAAATGAAAACATGTCAGTAAACATGTTTTCTCCCTGATATTTATGCTTTTACTTATCTTCCTGTGTAGATAGCAGATTACCTACAGTGACTGGCTGCATATCTAATTCAGAGATCAAGGATAACCAAGACACTTGTATCATGTACCACAGCCCAGACATAAGTGTTAATGTCTAAACTTGACTGCCTCAAAAATTCCTTCATAAACATTCTCCAAATTTTTTGAAGACTTAAGATCAACTAAAAGACATCAGAACTTTAAAGAAAACTGGCCATGACTGTCTGTCAGAGGCCTGTTCAGCTTCATTTCCTACCATTTCTTACAGTTTCTTATGGAATCTGTTCTTGTGATCCCATTTAAGCTATTGGTATTAAACCTAGCACCCTCCATACAGAGTTCTGAACATTTGTTTGGATATAAAGCAAGTTCGATTTCTATTGAATGTTTTGGCATTAATGACTTTAGCAGCTAGGGCCCTCTGTTTGCAGTCGTATCGTTCTTTGTTCCCAGGTCATCTCCATTTTTGAAAGAATAGGGGAATCATTTGAACTAAAACTGTTTGCTAGGAAGAGAGAGAAGTTTGGATTTAAGAGTCCAAGAGTTGCAAATCTCCATTGATGACATTAAATCCTTAACAGGCAAAAACACTATACTTTACCCCAGGCAAATCATGTGACCAAGTGGCTTTATTTAGAACCAGACATCATCTAAAACAGTTTTTCTTCTCCTTTAATGAGAATGATGAAAAGCTTCTGGTTTCAAGTAGCCTTGGAAAATTGTACCAGTTAGTTACGTCTCTGTATAGCACTTATGGCTCCCCCTATACTTTTCATATTTAATCCCTCCATTTAAGCCATTAATATATGTAAAATTCTTCATAGGTTCATAGGAGGTTACTACGCTAACGACATTAGAGCCCCTACAAGCCTAGCCATATTTATCCCGAGTTCCCCCATATGTCAGTGGTTAGGTGAGTGAAGTTCACACAGGTAAGGGTCTATGGTAGTTAATACCAAATTCCTCAGTCCAGGAGGTACATGGGCGCCACCCAAGAAGTAAATTTGCAGTCACCCATCCATTGATCTAGGTTGCATTTGAAGAGGGTCAGGAAGGGGCTCTATTTCACATGAACTGGAAGCTTATTCCAGAGAAGTGGCAGTCTCTGGAAGATGCATCTTTCTTTCCAGCATGACCTGTTCATGTCAGAGGCTAGGTTAAGATCCTGGGAGTGAGTGACCCTCCTGCAGTTTGATTTACAAATGTGTAGCATTTCCATCAGGGCTGGGTCAGAAACTGTCCTATAAACCAGGCGCAAGTCACCCCTTGGCACATGTAGGAGATGGAATACCGTGACAGGGCTTTCAGCCTTTCTGCACAAGACTTGTTTTGTGTACCTTATAATTTATTGGTGAGAAACCTTTGTGGTTTCTCCAGTTGTTGTAGGCGTGTGGTAAGGTTCATGCAAAAGGGAGCATTGTACTCAATTGTTGATCTGATGAGGGCCGACTATAATGGAATTATAACATCCTTAGATCTAGATGTGATGCCTATGGTTACAAAATGTTCCTTATAGAAGGATTCCCTTTCTGTTGTGGATACATGGTGGTCAAAGTTCAGATTGCTATCAATCTGAGTATCCAGATGATGTACCACTGGGTCTACTCTTAAGGGGTGTTGTCTGTAATATAATTAGCAGGATCATAGGAACTTACTAGGCTAATGGCCCTAGGGTCCTTACAAGCCTAGCCAAGTTCTACCTTTATTTCCATGATTAGCACCTATTGCCCCTGTCCAAGAGGGACACAGATGAAATCCCCGGGTTGAATTTATGGTTACCCATCCCATCGTCCAGATTCCATTTGAAGAGGGCAAATGAGGTGCTCTGCTTGACATGAAGGGGGGAGTCTGTTCCAAAGGTGTGGTAACCTCTGGGAGACAAATCTGTCCTACCAGCAGGTTCTATTAACTTCATGTACCAGGTTAAGGTCTATTAACTTCATGTACCAGGTTAAGGTCTATAGAGTGAGTAACCCGTATACCATTTGACTTGCTGATATGCATCATTTCCGATAAAGCAGTTTCAGGGATTGCCTTGTATGCCAGGCAAAGATCACCTCTGAGTAGTCTGTTAAACAATAAATTGGCAGTGATTTCAGATGACCCACATAAGACGGATGCTGAAGACCTTGAATTTTCCTTGTGAGGAACCTCTGTGGTATCTCTAATTGCTGCAGGTGCTTGGTAAGGTACATACCAAAAGGGGCATTGTACTTGGTTATTGTCCTGATGAGGGAAGAGTACGGGGAGGTTATAACTTATTTTTTTTTCCTGAAGGCAGTGCCCTTACTTATGAGATGAGCAATATAGAATGCCCTTCTTACAACAGTGGAGACCTGGTGATCAAAGGTAAGGTTGCTGTTATCCTGTGTGCCCAGGTCTCTCACCACTGAGTGCTTACTTAAGGTGTTGCTATTCATGTGGTAGTTTAAGGTCATGACTTTGGCAGCAGTCATTTGTTCAAGACCCTCTTGCAGGATGTTGACATCATGTCGAGATTCTATGACTGCTTCCAGTTTGCAGTCATCAGGAAACTTTGTCAGCCGCAGACCTTTAGTTTTTGCTTGTACTTCGGAGAAATAGATTCCAAATAGTAGAGGTCTCAGGACTGATCCCTATAGAACACCACTGGTTACAGGTCTGCTGTTGGGAGGTGGATACCCCTTTTTTGACTATATGTATTCCATCAGTGAGTCAGTTAGAAACCCATCTAATGATATAAGGATTGATACCTAGTTTTTTTTTTTTTTTTTTTTTAATTTCTCCATGTTTTTTAGGATGTTCATCGTGTTACACTGCTGCAGTCATCACACGGGTTATCCTGCCGTCAGGCGGTCCCGCAGTCGGCCAGAGTTCCAAAGTCTTGGTCCGGCGTCGGTTGCTGCCGCTTCTTCCCTGACGTCAGTGCGCCAGGGGTATGTAAGATGCATCTGACGCCATTTTCTTCAGTCTTTCTTGCCGAGCGGTGCCCGAAGCAGAAGCAGTTCGCAAGTGCCGGTTGGCCGACTCCTGAGATTTTCGAAGTCGAATTTCAGATCCGAAGTCTTCAATAAAGCTAAGTACCCCGTTGGGGAAACTTTTTTTTCTTGCCTCAGACTGATAGAAAAAGTTAATAATTGTATTTCTTGTGGGAAGCAAATACCTCATAAGGACTTCCACTCTTACTGTATTCCATGCCTAGGCCCTGATCACGACGTCACTAGTTGTCGGTTTTGTGCTAGATTTAACAAACGCACTATAAAAAGACTTTTTGATTTTGCTTTACACTACTTTGGCCGAAGGTTCAATTATACTATGCAGTCGGATCAGCCGACGACCTCAATACCGAAAAAACGCAAAGACAAGGATAAAGACAGGCATCCGAGGTCCAAAACAGATGACGAAACCTCTTCTAGGCCAGTCGCCGGTTTGCCGGTTCTCAATGAGGCGCTTTCGCAGCCCCTGACACCCGCTACCTCAGAGCCACAGGCCTCTTCCAACTCCCACGTGGAGACATCTAGGCCTCTGGAAACTCAAGGTATTGGGCCTACGGAAACTAATCCCTCAGATGGGTCTGGAGCCGCTGAGCAGGCATCGGCTTCTGAGGGTGTATTCAGACCTTCACAACTCACCATTAAAACAACAGCCAAGACAAAGGTACCATTAAAGACAAAGAAACAAGTACAGCATTCTCCTGGACAGTCCTCCATGTCTAAGAAACAGATGCTTAAAATTGCCGAAGACCTCATTACTCTAATCAGGGGTTCCCATCCCCCTCCTGAGAAAAGGCCTTGGCAAGATACAGACTATGACTCCTCTGATCAGTTTTCCATTTCCTCTGATCCCCCCCCCCCCCCATGAGGACTCTGATGCTGAAGAATCTATCCCTTCAGCCTCTCCTCCTGAGGATTATTCTTTTGGGGAAACTTTACATACCATGAGGGAGCATTTCCATTGGGAAAGTCAAGGATTCCTCAGAATCCAAGAAAAGGCTCAGGGATTTCTTCTTATTGCCTCAGCACAGGCCCCTGGCTATTCCGCCTGTGCTAGATATTGTGGATGATGTGTTCTCTGAATCCAGCTTATCTCCTGACTCTTTACCCCCTGCTCCAGCCAAGCCAGATAGGTATTATAGAGTCCCTGACTCTCAAAGGTTTCTTTACAAAAACCCTTCTGCTGATCCAGAATCTATTTCCCAGGGTCCAAAAGGGGTTAAGGCTTCCATTGCAAAAAATCCAGTACCCTCTGACAGAGATTCCAGAGCTTTGGATAGATGGGGGAAGAAAGTATACACGTCTGCAACTTTAGCAGTAAGAGCTTTAAATTGCCAGTTTCACATGTTTAAGTACCAACAATATTTAATGGCTCAGTTAAAACAGAAAATGCTTGTAAGCTCAGAAGCTCCTGATTGTAAAGAAATGCAGGATTTATTGCATGCAATTGAACAGGTGGGAAAACATACTCTGCAATGTGGTTTTGATTCTTTAGAGGCCTCTTGTAGAGCCGCAGTTACACGTTCTGTTATTCAAAGACATGCTTGGTTAAAAGAACAAAGTTTACCTGATCATGTTAAGGCAAAATTATTGGATGCTCCTTTACAGCATGATACCTTGTTTGGTGTTAAGGCAGAAGAGGTGTTAAAGAAAATGGAGGATAAAGCTAAATCTATGCAAACCGTCAAGGATTTCTTACAGGTACGGCCACCTCGGTTTAGCAGAAATTGGCCAACAAAGAATTGGTCCTTTCCAGTGTCAGACTGGCCATAGAGAGGCAGATACAGACGCCCAAGAGGCAGATCTCAACCCCAAGACTCAAACAGACAACGACAGTGGGGCACCTCAACCCGAAAAGGAGGTGAGGACAAGTCTCAACCTTACAGGAAACAGTCACAATGACTTTTCTCTTCGTACGCTAAGCCCGTTCCTTTTGGAAGCCCCCTTAGGAGGAAAACTAGCACTTTTTTCTCAAAACTGGCAAACAATCACCCAAGACAAATGGGTTCTGAATATTGTGTCTCAAGGTTACAGATTCCACTTTCATACTTTACCAAAGCTAAAAGGAATGCCAGACCTGCCACAAAATCAATGGGCAGAGGCACAAAAACAAATTTCAGCCCTCATGGACATGAGAGCTATTCAAAAAGTACCACAACAGGAACAAGGACAAGGATTTTACTCAAGACTCTTTCTGGTCCCCAGGAAGGACAAGGCCTGGAGGCCCATACTAGACCTTTCAATTCTGAATACTTATCTGGATATTCTGAAATTCAAAATGTTGACATTACAACAGCTTCTACCCATGCTGGGCAAGAAGGCTTGGGTTGTTACCCTGGACCTCTAAGAGGCATACCTGCATGTCCCTATCAGACAAAATTGCAGAAGATGCCTCAGAGTCAAAGCTAGTACAATGCATTACCAATTCTCTGCACTGCCCTTTGGCTTATCTACTGCGCCCAGGGTCTTCACAAAGTGCCTGGCACCAGTAATTGCATTTTGCAGACAAAAAGGAATTCAAATATATACATACCTGGACGACTGCCTCATTCAAGCAGAGACAAAGGACATTCTCCTTCAGCGTCTGGCGTTTGTAAAAAGGTTGCTAATTTCTCTAGGGTACATAGTAAACGAAAAGAAGTCAGAACTAGTCCCCTCGCAACAAATTATATTCCTGGGTGCCAGCTTAAATACAACGGCCCAGATGGCTTACCTCACGCCAGACAAACAAGTTCAACTAACTCAATATTTTCAATTACTGGCAAAAAAGTCCCATCTCCCTGCAAGAAAAATTCTGCAGGCCCTGGGATTCATGGCATCCTGCATACTACTACTACTACCATATGCCAGACTGCATATGAGGAAATTACAGTGGTACCTAAAAAGTGTTTGGACTCAACACTCTCACAGTTTAGAAGCAGTAATGCCAATGATTCCCTGCCTACAACAGGAGTTTCGATGGTGGGCACAGGCATGTCACCTAAACAAGGGTCAGCCTTTTACCCAACCCACAGCCAGGCAAACTCTAACAACAGATGCTTTGGATTACGCCTGGGGAGCACACATGGCAGGAAAATGCATTCAGGGCAAGTGGACCACAGACCAGATGCATCTTCACATCAATCAAAAAGTGATGTTAGCTGTTCAAAATGCCCTAACAGCTTTCAAGGATCTTCTACATCCAGGACAACTATTACTAAAGACAGACAACACCAATGTAATGTGGTACATAAACAAGCAAGGGGGCACTCATTCTTATCCCCTATGCAGGCAAGCCATAACCTTGTGGAACACAGCTCTAACGTACCAAGTTCACCTGCAAGCACAATTCCTGCCAGGAAAGAAAAATACTCTGGCAGACGACCAAAGCAGAAATATCATGGACCCTCACGAATGGAAATTGAATCCACAAATCTTCAGCATGGTAATGCAAAAATGTGGATGCCCAGACATGGATCTTTTTGCCTCCTCTCTGAATTGCCAACTACAAAAATTCTACACAAGGACTTATCACAAACAAGCATGGAAAGTGGATGCTCGTCTGTTCAGCTGGAAAAATCTAAAAGTTTATGCCTTCCCACCACTGCCTCTCCTTTCAAAGGTACTCCTAAAAGCCAGACAAGAAAAAACACAGATGACCCTGATTGCTCCAGACTGGCCACGCCAGCACTGGTACCCTATCTTAAGGAATTTGGCTCAGGGCCCACCATGGATTTTGCCTCAAATTCCACACCTTCTGACTCAACAAAACAATCAGATCCTGCACGGTCAGCTCAAAACCCTAAACCTGGCTGCATGGCAGATACTTTAGTCAAACAGACAACACCACTCTCTAAAGCTGTTATGGATGTCATTTTGGAGGCCAGGAGGCCTAGCACCAGGAAAGCTTACTCAGAAAAATGGAAGAGATCCTGCACCTGGAACCAGGCTCAAAGCCTTGACCCTCTTGTTCCAAACATTCCTCAGATTTTACAATACTTAACTGAGATGCTGGACAGAGGCCTATCCTTCTCATCAATTAAGATCCACGCCTCTGCCATTTCAGCGCATTACAACACGGATCCTCCTTTATTCTCTCATCCCTTGCTAAAGCAGTACCTCAGAGGGGCTAAAAACATAAGACCGCCCCGGAGAGCACCAATACCAACGTGGGACCTCAATTTCGTTTTGGAAAAACTGACCCTACCACCTTTTGAGCCAGCCAATTCAGCCGATCTAAAATTTTTATCATGGAAAACAGCTCTGCTCCTGGCAGTAACGTCAGCACGAAGAGTCTCAGAGCTACAGGCATTAATGGCAGTGGAACCTTTTATAATTTTTCATCAGGACAGGGTATCTTTAAGGACAAACCCTACCTTTATGCCAAAGGTGGTATCTAGTGTGGCTCTTAACCAAACCATCCATTTGCCAACCTTTTATCCAAACCCCCAGAATAAAGGGGAGAAACTTCTGCATTCTTTGGACATACACAGGCAGCTACGCTTCTACTTGGACAAAACAAAAGCTTTCAGGAAAACTGAACAAGTGTTTGTCGAATATGCTGCAGGATCACAGGGCAAGGCTATCTCACAGCAGACTATAACCAAATGGATAGGACACTGTATTCGGTACTGCTACACACAGCATGGAAAATCAATCCCAAATAACATTAGGCCACATTCCACCAGGGCAACAGCCACTTCAACAGCCTTTCTCAGTGGAGTACCTATCAAGGAAATTTTGGAGGCTGCAACTTGGAGTTCAGTGCACACCTTTACCAAGCATTACCACCTGCCTCTTTACTCTAACTCCAGAGCAGGATTTGCCACTGCAGTTCTGCAGGGCCTCATAGCCAATTCTAACTCTTTATAGACCAGCCACCCAACCTTAGCTTTGGGATTCTACCTGTGTGTGATGACTGCAGCAGTGTAACACAATAAACATAGTACAGTTTTGTACCTACCATAAATGTAGATGTTAGAGTGTTCACACTGCTGCAGTCCAGGTTACCCTCCCTCCATCCCCTCTGAACTAGCTGGACTTATCTATACCTTTCTATCCTATACATCCTTTGGGGTGTATTTGCTGGTAACTGAAGGTATTGTTTTTATTTTATATGTATATTTTTGATTAGAAATATGTATTGCCTACCTACTTGGGGGCACCTGACATCTGGGGCAAGAAAAACAGAAGAAAATGGCGTCGGATGCATCTTATATACCCCTGGCGCACTGACGTCAGAGAAGAAGCGACAGCAACAGACGCCAGGCCAAGGCTTTGGAACTCTGGCCGACTGCGGGACTGCCTGACGGCAAGATAACCCAAGTGTGATGACTGCAGCAGTGTGAACACTTGAACATCTACATTTATGGTAGGTACAAAACTGTACTTTTCTAATACCATGACAGGAATGGACCCCATTCCTAAGTCAAAGTACAATTAAAGTTCATGAAACTTGCAATGTGCCCAGTAATTACTTCTGCAATTTGTATGGGATTATATATATTAGTAACATAACTATATACTATTGTAGATTCTTTTTTCTAAGACCCGTTGCTCCTACTACTATTGGAACTGTATGGGGGGTATCTTTCTTCCACATTGCTGTCATTTCTGCCTGCAGATCCTGATATTTTATGACTTTGTGTGTCTGTGTACGCAAGACACAATAGTCACTGGGCGTGGTGATTTCAATAATCAGTGCTACTTTTGTCGTCTTTTCATGGACCACAATATCTGGTTTTCTAGCGTCTGTCTTTTGAACTGTTGGTAATGGTCATCATTTTTTATGATGCTTTGTGGCTCATGTTTCCAGTGTTTTTCAGCCACTTCAGTACCATAATGTTTGCACATTCCCCAGTGCAACAGTCTTGCCACATTATTATGCCTTTCAGTATACAGTCATTCTGGCATTAGTAAGCCCCAACCAACAACAAGATGTGCAACTATTTCCAATCCTGTTTTACAAAGCCTACATTTGTCCGTTTCTCCCACATGTTCAATGGACTTTGTAAACCAAAGTGTACATATCTCACTGTCTTGGGCTGCCAGTATTGACCTTTCATCTCTTGGTTTGAATTTGCCTCTTCTTAGCCATTCCTGCATTTGATCCTGATGCTGATCAGCATGAGGTTCTTCCAGAAGTTTTCTATACTTGCAGTTATATTTATGCATTTTCCACATTTCTTGCCTTTTCATCTGTTCCTTCACCTTATATTCTTTCTTTTGTTTTATGGGACATTCAGTTGCTGCCTGATTTTTATCTATTTCTGGTTTGATTTCCATTCTTGCTTGATGCCGATATGCTTCTGCTGGACTAAGCAGGGAAGACAGATTTATTCTCCTCATGTTTCTAAACTTTCGCTACATTTGGGTCTTGTGAGGTCAGCAGATGTGTGGAGTCCCACGATTGCAGATCTATACATGTAATCAATTTCAAGGAGGCACATCCCTTCTTCGGAACAGGGAATATATAATCTTGGTATGCACTGTTTTTTTATAAATCATTTGGTGAGCCTGAAGCATCCTTCTTGTTTTCCTGTCTAATCTGTCCATCACCTTTTGGGGCCAGTCAATCACTCAAAAACTGTAAGTTAGGATAGGAAGATCAAATTGGTTTATAGCTTGGATTTTGTTCCTAGATGTCACTTCTGTTTTCCGGATTAATTTAAGTCTTCTAAAGTATTCCTTACTAAGTTTTATTTTCACATTTGTTCATGTTTTATTGTCTATTCTTCGTCAGTTTTGAAATATTTATACATTCCCTCCTGCTCAAGTTCTTTTATATCACATTCTTGTCCCAAACTGTTTTCTTGGTGCTGCAGTTTTCCTGATTTAAAGATTGCTTTTGCACATTTATCAAGACCAAATGACATTCTTAGATCATCTGAGAAAGTTTTGACAAACTGCAGTTTGAGTTTCAGTTACTCGTCTGATAAGCTATTCAGTTTTAAATAATCGTCAAAGAGAAGATGAGAAGTCTTTACCCTTTGCTCTTTTCTATGAGCCAAATTATAGCCATGGCCTAAGCTGTTAAGTAGATGGCTTAGTGGGTTAAGGGCAAGGCAGAATAGCAGCAATGACAGAGTCGTCCTGGAATATCCCCCTTTGAATTTTTATCCCTGAGATGATAATTTGTCCTTTATCATGGCTTAATTGCAGAGTGGTATACCACTGTTTCATGGTCACTGTTATACATTTTTAAGCACTCTTTCATCAATGAATGGGAGGTACTGTCACATGCTTTTTTGTAGTCTAACCATGCCATAGGTTCATAGGCTGGTACTAGGCTATCGGCCCTAGGGCCTGTACAAGCCTAGCTATAACAATTCCCTGGATATTTCTTCCCACAATATTTACTTCCCTGGACCCCTGTCTAGCAGGGCGACTGATGTGATTCCCAGGGTGAATTTCCTATCTCCCATCCAATTGTCAAGGTTCCTTTTGAAGAGGGCCAAGGAGGCGCTCTGCTTGACATGTATGGGCAGTTTATTCCAGCGCATGGGGAGTCTCTGGGTCAGGAACCTATCATACTTGTGTGTGTGTGTGTGTGTGTATATATATATATATATATATATATATATATATATATATATATATATATATATATAAAATCATACTTACTCTTCCCTCTTCCCCATTTTACAGTTCTCCACTATGACTTTATTTAACAACAAATGATCCTTTGTACTATATGACTTTCTTTTATTGCCTTTTTGTTCTATTACTATAATTGAGTTTTCTTCAAATTGACTATAAACTCTGTCGGCATCAAGTCCAGTGTTTAGTTTATATGCTGACAGAAGGCAAGTTATTGGCCTATAATTTTTAGGGTAGCTTGTAGGTTCACTCCTAAGTAGGAGCAGTGTTTTTCCTGTTAGCCAGGTTAGTGTCTGTTCGGGGTGCGCATATAAATATATAAATAATTATTACTCATGGCTAAATCTTTGTACAAACGTTAATACTTTTAAACAGAAGTTAGGTACTGCATCTAGGCATGGGATTTTCCAATTAGAGGCTTTTCTTAACTTTGTTTCAATCTCTCTGGCAGTTACTTCATCCCATTTCATAGCCTGTACCTTTAAACTTCTTAATCTTTCTTTCTTTTACTTCTATGCATTTAGCATCTTTATGTTCCACAGGATTTTCATAAATACGTCTCCAAAATATATATATTTCTTCTTTTTTGGTGGTCTTTCAATTCCTTTTATCTTGTTTCCCAATTCTCTAAAACTTTTTTGGGTCATCAATAAATTGTTTATTTTGTACTTTTCCTTTATATTTATCTGCGTATCTTCTAAGATTTTCTGCCTGTGCTGAGATTTTTAGTTTATGTGCGATAATGCAAGCTAGATCTTGAGCTGTTCTAATACTGCACATTGCTTTTATCATGTCTATCTTTCTAATATTTTTGTTGATCTTTTCCCACTTCCGTTTTCTTCTAGCAGTGACACTTCTTGTCTTAATTGCTTTATAGTTTTCTGTATTTCATACTTCCATGTTATTCGATTTCTCCCCTTCCTTTCCCCTCACTACACTGTGTTCTTGTAGTAGAACTTTGTCAGTTATTAATTTAGCTGCAAAGTAATGTATCCTGTTTACTTCTGTTATATCGCATGGATCTCTACAGACAGTCCTAATTACTGTGTTCATTTGTTTTATCAAACGTCAGACTTTTTGGGTTTTAGTGACCTTCTGCAGTCTATTTCTTTCATTGATGTTAATATGTCTATTTCTTTTAAATCAAGCAAATCTTCTCTTAGCTCATTTTTTTCTAAACTGAGGGCACATTTTTTGTTTTCCATTTCCTGCAGGCATTCTATAGAAAGTTCTATAGCATATTTATGTCACACATTCTCCTCAATTCCATCCTGTGCTGTCCGTTGCTCTGTCATAAGGGAATTCACTGGCCTGTCGCTCCTTAACATTGACTGTGTCCAAGTTTCCACAATTTCCTGTTCCTCCCTTTGCTGTCTAGCTTCAAGTGAACATTTATACTGGTTTCCTGTGGAAGGCTCCAAAATATCTTCATATGGCACCTGACCAGTTGCTTCCCGTTCCACTGGTTTCCCCTTAATTTGGATGTCCATTGATCTATCCTGTTGTGTTGCTTTCTGGATATGATTTTCTACACTGAATACTTTACTTTGCATGTACTCCATAACTTCAACTTCTATTTTTTTTTTTAACTTCTACTTTACTAATCTTCTTTTCTGCATTGCCTCTTTGCGATATTATGTTTTTATTGTGGAATTTTCCATATCTGGATGTTTTTGCCTATATTTCTCTTTGAATATCTTTGGGGCTGCCTTCTTTATATTGATTAATTTGACTTTCGCCTTTGCATAAATATTGCACCATATTAAATCTCTTTTCTTTCCCATGTCCATATTTCTTTTTATACTTTTCAAAAATCTCTAGGTTTTGTTGTTTATATTTTCGCACTTCCTCAGATGCTTCTTTTTCCAACCACGTCAAAATTTCTTGGTCTATCTGCTATTTTTCACAAACCTGTTGTATTAATGGACACATTTTTATTTGAGGTTTCTGACAGTTTTTCTTTTGGAAGTATTTTCCTTTCCTCTTATTTCTCTCTTAAACTTTTTGTATATGTTGTCTCTGGAAGTTTTGGGCTTTTTGCATAATAATAACAATACTTAATTTCTTTCTTATCCTCAGTAGTCCACTCTGTTGTCTTTATGGCTCTTCTTTGGCCTATCAGTTTTTGTGGACTGCTACTTCCTTCTACAACAGGGTGGCCACCCTCCTAGCTGGGTGCATTTGTTAATGATGCCTGAGTGGGGGATAATATCAAAAGCCTTGTCTAAGTCTAGGTAGGCTCTATGCACAGATTTCCCCCTCGTCCAAAGCCATGGTGACTGCCTCAAAGAAGTTTACCAGGTTAAACAGATGTGCTTTCCCTTTGACAAATCCAAACTGAGTAGGGTCAAGTGTTTGGAGATTACCTGTATCTTTGTTGATAAGGTCCATGATGATTTGCTCCATGGCCTTGCAAATAAGGCTAGTCAGGCTAATAGGTCTGTAGTTCCCAGGGTCAGTGGAAGCACCACCTTTGTACAAGGGAATAACAGTGACCGTTTTCTATTCAGCTGGGATAAAGCCATTGCTTAGACTATTATTGAAAAGAGTGCCCAATGGTGTTGCTAATTCTTATTGGAGCCCATGTAGGATGCAGCCTGAGATGCTATCAGGTCCCATAGATGCAGTGTTTTTGGCCTTAGGGCGTTTACGACCTGCTCTTTAGAGATACAAGGTAGGGGACAGCTGGTAGGGATGTCAAGGGGTACGTGTGGTGGGGACAGGGGAGTGAAGTTTTCACAGAATCTGTTGACTAACAAATTGGCTATGACCACAGGCTCAGTATATGTGGTATCATTAACTTACCAGTCCGTCAGATGTCTGGGTCTTTCCTTTTAGGTTACCGATGTAACTAAGCCTGATGGGTGTCCTTAGTTGAAGAAACTAATTTGGATTCATAGTTTGCTTTGGAGGACTTCACAAGAAGTCTTATTTGCTTGTTTAAGCTGAGGAGGGAGTGTTTCCAGTTTAGGGCTTGCTCCCTCTTACTCTTAGCAATTTCTTCCTCTTATTGTAAAGCCTGTTAATGGCAGTTGTCTACCAGGCAGGTTTGCTCTTCCTTGAGTAGCTTGTTCTGGTCCTATCGGGTACAGCCAAGTCAGTGCAGTCATACAGGTGCTTGTATAAAACATTTGGTATAAGAACGGTATAAGAACTCTGCATAGCTGCCAGTTCCATGTGAGGGGGAGGTGCAGTGAAGCTATTTATACCATCCCATAAGAGGTTATAATCTGCTTTGGAGAAGTTTTTTAGTTTAGTAGCTGCTGGGGGGGGGGGGGGGTCAGTAGTGATAGTTCGAATGAGACTGATTTGTGGTCATATCTAACTGGGGAAGACGTCACAGTGGAGGTGCTGCAGTGGTCCCCCATATTGGTAAACACCAGATCCATGATGTTGGCACCCCTTGTGGGGGTGTCAACCAACTGGTCCATGCATTGGAGTTAGCAAAGTTGAGGAACTTTTGGGCAAGTGAGTTTGAGCACAAGTATTTAACCCAGTCAATAAACCATGGTGTTCGGATGCATCTTGATAGACTCAAGTAGATCCAAATAGGCAGAGTGGGGGGTCCTGATTCATGGAGGGGGTCCTGTAGCTGGCAATGACTTGAAAAGGTGTCCTACCAACAGTTAATTGCATGTGAAGTATCTCTAGGGAATCCTACCTTTTAACCAATCAGTAAGTGTATTCTTCTTTAATGAATATTGATACACTGCCTCCTTCAGTTTTCATGCCTTAAGTTTGTGGTCTGAACGTGTGGAAGGAGGTGCAACCCGGTATGACTGGGGTGCTCTCCACAGCCTTGAACCAGGTTTCTGTGGCTGCACAAATGTCTGTGTCTTCCAAGGTGAGGAATGCTTCAATCAACTGCAGTTTCATGTTAAGACTCCTAGCATTTAGTAACTTAACCTTGAGGTTGTTTTTAGAGGGAGTTTATAACTCGGGAATGTTGTCCTTGAGACACTGCCTAAAAAGGCAATATGGGGTGGCAAGAGCCTTTGTCAGTAGCTGAAATCCCAGTGGTGACAGATGAAGACCGTCTCTGGCAAAGCATCGAGATCTGTCGATCATGTCATCCCAGGCTGACAGATACTGGATCCTGTTAATGACACCAGAAACTATGCCAATTATTGGTCAGTCATTTTCTGTTTGTAGTGAGGCATCATCCTAGGTGAAAGTAAAATGCTGCTTAAGACTAGGGACATACCTGCTTGAGACGCATAATGTGAGAGCTCAGTCATGTCTTTCTTCATGTAGTCCAGAGAGGTACGTCTCAGAATTGTTCACACCAACATGGACTATGCCAGAGTCATAATAGTACCTGTTGTTGAGAGAGTTTAGTGCATGTGTAATATGATGGATCCTAGCACCTGACAGACAGCTGACTGTGACCTTTTCATTATCCATGCTCGTGAGATGGATATGTGTGTCTCTCACAATGGAATCACCTATGACTAATATGTTTGGTTTTATGTTTTGCCTTAAGGGCTTGATAGGTGAGACACTGGTGTATGAGCTGTTGTGTATTGTGTTCTGCAGAGGAAGTGTTGTATAGCTTGCTTGTGTTTCCGTTTGGGAGATCTCTAGTGTTTAGGTATGTTTCCGGTGAGGACCTCCGCATATGTAGGTATGTGTGATGTGTGTTTAGGTGGAGTAGGAGATGAGGTGTGCATCCTGACAAATCTGTTCATTGTCTTGTGTACTGATTGATGTGTGAGAGAGCATGGATTCAAGGTTCTTAATATAGTTGCATCTCTCACATTTGTGTGGACTAGGAGTAGAGGATTGTTGGTGTACATGAGTCCGTTGCCACACTGCCTTAGGATGCCCATGTTGACCAAGCTGGCTGGAGAAGCTTTGGAAAATTGTCTGTTCATAGTCTTAGATAAATTTATATGATCAGGAAAAGAGGTCATACTTAGAAATGGCTACTGGGTGAGAGGTGTGTTGGTACCTCTGAGGCTGTGCTTAGTGTTCCACTTGACAGTAGAGCAGGGCCATGAAAAACTTCCGGAGGGCCATAAGCAAAGTACTAAGGGAACATTTAACAAGCAAAACGTTTACTTCTATAACTACCAATGGTAACCACTGCTATGCGGCAGTGCACAATGGTGGACTACACACAAACAAGTGCAAATGCTGGGCTTAAGTAAAAGAAGAAATAACCGTTTTAACTCAAACTAGCCAATAAGGACACTCTCTCTGAGCTCTAGTCCAATCACCCTCAATTAGATGGGACCCGGACAGCACTCTCCTCCCACAAAGGCACAGAAGGGCCTTCAACAAAGATGGCTTGAATTTAATGCTCGGAAGTTACAAAAACAGGCCCAGAAACAGCAAACCCGGAACTGGGCTATGTTACAGCTGAATACTAGTTGAGTATACAGTAAAATGTGGCAAAAAACAGTTCAGACAATGCAAATGGACAGTAGAATGCAAATACAATTTAAAAGTGCAGTATAAGAGCAAAACCAGGCACTTATAGTTGGTTGGAAGCAATGGATGTCTCAGATCTTTCAGTATCTCAGTGAAGAGCTGGTTTTAATGTTCAAGTGATACCAAACTGTCTAGATTCAGCAAGTCTGAATCTGGTCTATGTTATAAAATGCAGAAGTACTAGAAATTCAAAGTGCATAAAATCACAGTCACAACAGCAAAAAAATCCAGTTTAAAATAAAGTAGCAATTCACCAGCAGTTCCTAGCATAGAAGGGTGTGGGCCACGCAGTCCCACCACAAGAGTCTAGACCACAAACTTTCCTAATGTAAAACAACTGGTTTTGGAGCCCAAGTGCTTAAGTCAGAACTAAGACATTTCAGAATAACAGACACAATAGACATTCAACCAGCAATTTCCAGCTTAGAAGGTTGTAGTCTGTCCTCTTCTGCCACAAGAATTTAGACCACAAATCTTCCTAATGTAAAATAACTGATCTGGAACCCAAGTGCTTAAAGCAGAGTAAAGACAGTTAAAAAAGGCACGAAAAGCCTTCACCAGCAATTCCCAGCTTAAAAGAGTAGAGGCTACCCTCTCCCCCCACAAGAGTGTAGACCACAGACCGTCTTCATGTAAAATTACTGGTGTGAAACCCAAGTCCTGAAACCAAAACTTAAGAGGGTTAGAATAACAATTACAATTTAATCAGGCTGCTAACGAGTAATAAATGCAGCAGAATAAATGTAATTGAATACTTTTAAGAACAAGCAGAAAAGCAAAATAAAGAAATGAAGTAGGAAGAGACAAATACAGTAAAAGAGGCTGAATAAAGTGTGTGTTTTCAAGTAGTAAGGGAGGAAACAGAAAATTCAAGGTTAAGAAACTAAGGAGATGGGCCTTTCCAAATGATCTCACTGTACTCACTAGAATGAGCTGATGCGATAGAACAGGGAGCAGTGTCCAATATCAAATTTATAGTAGAGGCGGGCAACTCAAAAGTTACCAAGTTTTAAGAATACAACAACAGCTGGGCGTGTGGGTGGAAAAAATAAAATGGAGACATATCGGAACATAAGCAAGGCAAACAACAACCTGAGAGCAGTACAGTAACAAGAAGATGGAATTTCTTTAACAATGCAGGCTGAAAAACGGTGATAAAATCAACCAAGTAAATAAATGCAGCACAGAGTTATCAAAAAGCACTGAAACAGTTAAAGCAAGTGCAAAAAATATACTTGTATCAGCCTTGTATTTCCAGATGGTTTTAGAAGCAATCTAAATCTTGTAGCCACAGCCACAAGGACACTCTCGTTTTACCAGCATGATGAAAGACTTTTTTTAAAGTTAAACCCACAGGCCAGTCACATAAAAACACAAAAAGCTATTGACCAGTTGTTCCCACGACACAGTGGTTAATGTCGCCTCACAGCAAAAGGTTCTCCGGTTCGATTCTCGGCTGGGGTGCCTTCTGTGTGGAGTCTGCATGTCTTCCCTGCATTCGTGTGGGTTTTCTCTGGGTGCTCTGGTTTCCTCTCACATTACAAAGACATGCGTCTGGAGTGTTTCTCCCTGGGCCTCCACTGAAAATTGGCTTATTCCAAGACTGACTTTCCCAGTAAACAAAGGTTTTAACTAACTAACTAACTAACTAACTAACTAACTAACTAACTAACTAACTAACTAACTAACTAACTAACTAACTAACTAAAAGTGGAGACCGATATCAGAACAGAAGCAAAACAAACAACAACCTAGCAGGGATGTCAGCATTCCCAAAGAGAATAATAATGCATTTTTTTTTTCGTTGTTTAACCAGTGGCTTTGGCCTTTGGCACCAACCATTAGTCTGTATTAACCCTGTCTGCATTATTAACATTTTTGGGGGAGTCAGTGATTGCTCCCAGTTTGAGATAGTCAACGAACTTAGTCCGCTACAGGCCTTTCAAGTTTGCATAGACTTCTGAGAAATAAATTCCGAACAGTTAGAGGCCCACCACAGAACCCTGTGATATGCCATGGGTGACTGATCTTTTGCTAGAGGTGAAGTTACCCACTTTGACAGTATGTGTGTCCTGTCAGTAAGCCAGTTGGCTACCCGTCTGGTAATGCAGGGGTTAATTCCCATTTGGGAGAGTTTTTGTATAAAACCTGAGTGGGGGATTGTCAAATGCTTTGGCTAGGTCAAGGTAGGTACTATGCACTGTTTTTCCCTTGTCCAGAGCATTGGTGACTTTCTTGAAAATGTCATCTGTGTTTAACAGGTGTGATATACCTTTAACAAATCTGAACTGGGTTGGGTTTAGAGTTTGGAGATAACCTGTGTCCTTGTTAATAAGGTCCATAATTCTTTCCATGGCCTTGCAGATGAGGCTAGTGAAGCTTATGGACCTATAATTCCCTGGGTTGGTTGATGGTCCCCTTTTGTGCAGAGGGATTACTGTTGCTGTCCTCCATTCCGCTGGAACATAGCCAGTTCACAGACTGGTTAAACAGGGATCCAGGTGGGTTTGCTAGGTCATGTTGTAAGCTGCTTAAAATGGAACCTGGGATGATGATTGGTCTCATTGCTGCTGTGTTTTTAGCCTTGGAGAGCGCCAAGATGTCCTGCTCCCTTAATATAATAGGTTGAGGAATGGTGGCTGGTATACTTTAGAGATGACAGGAGGGCTGAATTTTGCTCCAAATCTGTGAGCTGTCAGGTTGGCTATTGCCTTCGGTTGAGAATGGGTTGTACCATCCACAACCAGTTCCGCACACAGCTGGTTATTCCCTTTTAGATTTCGGAGTACTTAAAGAATGCCTTGTGATTATCCTTAGCTAGGGAGGCTATTTTAGCTTTGGAGGACGTGACAAGATCTCTCAATTGTTTGTTTAAGCTAGAGAGGGATTTCTTTCTCTGCTGAGCCAGTTCCCTCTTGCTCTTGGACATCAGTTTCTTTCTGTTGTTGTATAGTCTATTTATACTAGGGGTCCACCAAGGTGGCTTGTTTTTTCTGCAAGACCTTGTTTTAATCTGGTCAGGTACAGCTGATTGTATACAACTGCTTACGTGGTTATACAGGGCATTGGTGTACACCTCTCCATAGGAGCCCGCGTTGTCTGCATCACAATCAGTTAGTAAGAGGTAATTTATCTTTTAAAAATCCATAAGCGTTTTTGAACTTGATGGGGTATCTGGACTTAAAATTACATTGAATGAGACTGATTTATGGTGAGATCTTACCAGAGAGGACATCATACGTGGCGGGGGGGGGGGGGGGTGCAGTGCTCTTCCATGTTGGTACTATGTCTAGGACATTTGAGCCTGATTAGCTGTTCCAGAGAATTTGCATTGACAAATTCCAAGAACCTCTGAGCCAGAATGTTTGTGGTCGTGAATATTTCCCAGTCAATGGTAGGATAAATAAAATCACCATTGAGTAAGGTGTTGGGCTGTATGGCAAGTGACTTCAGTAAGTTCAGGTATCCGGTATGCTTTTCCTGTTTCATGGTGGGGAACCTATAGCTAGCTATGGTGTGGTAGGGGGCTTTGCGACATGGAGTAGTTCAGGAGAGTCGTACTGTTTGACTAGTCTGGAGGTGTACTTACCCTTAATGAAGATGGATACAGCTCCTCCTCTGTTTTTTTTCATGCTCAGTTTGTGGTCTGAATGTATGGAAGGCATTGTAGCCCTGCTCAGCCGGGGTGCTTTCTGCACTTTTGAACCATGTATTGGTGACTGCACAGATGTCAGTATCTTCAAAACTGAGGAGCACTTCCAGTGAGTGCAGTTCCTTGTTTAGACCCCTAGAATTGAGAGGATTTTGTTGTGTTGGGAGGTTAGTTATTTTGACACTGCTAAAAAAGGCATAATAGGGGTGGCTAATGCCTTTGCCAGTATCCAAAAGTATAGAGGAGACAGGTTCAGACCATTTCTGACAAAGCCGCGTGGCCTGTCTACCATGTCTTCCTAGGCTGACAGGTATTGGATCCCCTTGGACTGACACCAGAAGCTAAGCCAGCTGTTAGTCAATCCTTTTTTTTGTTTGTGGCATCATAGATGGCAAATGAAGAATGTTGCTTAAGGCTAGATTAATACCTGCCTGTGACACATTATCTGAGAGCTCAGTCATGTCTGTCTTCATATAGTCCTTTGAGGTACGTCTCAAGTCATTCACCCGTACATTGACTATGATGGAGTTGGGTCCAAGTTCAGCTATCAAAAAATCAGATCCTTGAATGGCTAAAATATCGTGCATAAAACATCTAACAGAAAATTACTGAACACATATAACTTCAAAAATAAATTCATTGAATGTCCGTAGTTGGCCAACAACCAGGAAGTAACCTGATGCATAATGTAAGTGAAGGAAACCTTTTAAATTTGTTCTATTCCCTATTGTAGTGCGATCTTGGAGTTGGTATATATAATTAGGGGGCACATCCTCTCACCTTGGTTGGTTGTGTTCACCATGTTGGCCAACTGTGGCCATTCGATGAATGGATTTTCACATGTTTGGTAATTTTCCGTTTAGATGTTTTATGTATGATATTTAAACATTCGATGATATGTATTTTCGGAAGCCGAACGTAGACCAGATGGAGTCATACCAGTACTTGTGATTGAGTGACTTGAGTGCCTGAGTGACTTGACGGATCCTGGCACCTGACAGGCAGCTAACCATAACCCGCTCCTTATCCAGCCTGGTGAGGTGAACATCCGTGTGTTTCACAATGGAGTCACCTATGACCAATACATTAGGTTTAGTGGTGTTATGCCTTATGGGCTTATTTGTTGAGACACTGGTGTGTGTGTGTTGTTTTTTTGTTTTTTTTTGCATTGTTTTGTGTGTAAGTAGTTTCCGTTTGGGAGGTTTCTGTTTTGGTAATTTACTAGTGAGTATCTGCATATCTGTCATGTCCTTATTTAGTGTTTGAAGTGTGTGTGTGCTGACAACCTGTTTGGCATTCGATTTGTCCTTATGTGAGAGCCTTGCCTCGGATTTTGTAGTTTTAACTACATATCTCACATAGTGTTTGTTTCAGGAGTAAGTGGTTGTCATACATGAGACAATTACTACATTGCCTCAGGATGCCCATATCCATCACGCTGGCCAGAGGGATGATGAGAAACTGACTATCCATGATAGCAGGCTTTTACTGTATGTTTTATTAGGGATGGGAATTGGTTAATTTGACGGGACTGTGTAGGTAGCACCGAGACTACCAGAGGGACCTATACTTGGTGTAGGCTAAGGTTGATCAATAAGGCAACACTGCTCAGTACAAAGCTGAATTGCTGTTAGAGCGTCGGAAAAGCTTGGAAAGGTTTTGCCGACAGCTGTTTAGGGAAAACCTGAGCTTTTTGGCTTTTGCATCTATACAAGGCATTGCTAACCGCCGCTGAGAGAAGAGCAGCACCAGACAAATATTAGCAAAGAGAAACACATTTTAAGCTAACTACCAATGAGAAATACACACTGTAAGCCTTCCAGCAGCAATCACCAACTCACGATCAGCACACTTCTGCCACAAGGGTGCAGAAAAACACATCCTTTAATGTAGAATAGCTACTTTGGAGCCCATGTGTAACAAGACCACACAAACTACCTACAACAGCCCTTCAACTAGCAGATACAATGTAATACAGTGCAATTAACTACTTAAAGCAGCAGTAGTCAGTACAGTTGTTTTAAACTGATAAAAGTACAGTCACAGTATTTAAGAGAAGTGCAACAATACTTGGAGCCCTTTTGTGTGCTTCTGTAAACAAGATATCGTTAACCTAATTCAGGATCCTTAAGAATTCTGACTTTCATTGATCTACTCCTTAACTTTCAAAACCACTGCAGACACACCAGACAATATTCTAATACCACAGAAAAAGGACTCCGCAGCAACCCTTGAAGAATTTAATCCACTTGAAAGACAAAAATTCACAATAACAATATGCAAAAACAGATTTTCTTATCTCTAGTGCCTCGGCAAAATAGCCTTTACAGAGTAAAAGATTCCATATACTGACATTCAAGTCTCTATATATAGCAGTTCAAACCCCACCCAAATCAAATGCAGTCAATTATTCAATTAAGTCAAAAACTAAGTTAAAAAAATATAAAAGTATAAAAAACTAAGTTTTTTTCTAAAAAATTACAACCATTAAAGTAAACTTTTCCATGAACAGTCATAATTCAATCCGTTTGGCTTGAGTGTGTTGAATTTTAATATAAAATACAATTCTTTTTTCCTTAATATTTGTTTTATGCATTTATCATTCAAATATTTTGTATTTTCAATGCTATCCAATACTGTGACCCTAAGGCCCTCATTTCTACCTTCATGATGACTATGAAAATGAGCAGCCAAGGGACTACTCCTTAACTTCGTTCACTGAGCCAAATATTTTAAATGTTAGAGTATAGCAGTAGAAAACACTTTTTATATGTATGCAGCTTGATTTTAATATCATATAACTGCTGAAGTCTTTTTTGCAAGGCTCTAAATCTTTCCTTCAGTTCCTTTCTCATTCAGAGTTGTTAGTTATGTATACTTAACACTGACAAAATTCTCTGATGTTCTTTGTGTTTCACTGGTGCAGTCATAACATTTGGGTTATCTGCTTGCAGGTAGCCCTCAGTCAACCTGATTATCAAAGTCTTGGGTCCTGCGTCGGTTGCTGTCTCATCTTCCATGACGTCAGGTAGTCAGGGGTATAAAGTATGCAGCCGATGCCATTACATCAGTCTTTCTTGCCATGCGGTGCCCAAAGAAGAAGCAGTTCGCAAGTGCCGGTCAGCCGACTCTTGAAATTTTTGTTTTCGAGTTTCATATCTGAAGTCTTCAACTAAGCTAAGCTAAGTACCCCGTTGGGGATCCTTTTTCTTGCTCTAAACCGATGTCAGTAAAAGGTAACAATTGTATTTCTTGTGGAAAGCAAATACCTCATAAAGATTTTCATTCATACTGCATTCCTTGCCTAGGTCCAGACCACGACGTACCTCGCTGTCAGTTTTGTGCCTTATTCAAACCTCGTACTCGTATTCGTCGTCGGTTCAATTATCCAGAAATGGCTTCGGTAAGCCACCTGACTACTGACATTCTGAAAAAATGCAAAGATAAAGACAGAAACAGACTGCATAAGTCCAAAGCTGCCGACGACGCTTCTCCTAAGCTAATTGCCAGTTAGCCGGTACTCAGTGAGGCTTTAAGCAGCTGATACCCGCTACTTCAGATTCGCAGGCCTCTACTGAGACCCATTCGAAGTCCGGTATGCCGCAAGATGCTTCTTCAACTGTGGAACCTGTGGATGTCTCTACCTTGGATGGGACCGGAGCCGCTGTGCAGACACTGGCTTCTGAGGGTGTAGTCAGGCCTACTGACTTCCATATTAAACCGACGCCATCTTCTTCTTCAAGGCCTAAAACTTGATCCATGCCCAGAACACCAATGCCCAGACCGCATAGTCAAGCCCCTATGCCTAAAAAACAAATGATAAGAATGGCTGAAAACCTTATTACTCTAATCAGGGGAAGCCACCTTCTGATTCTTCTGATCAAGGATTCTGAAATGTCTGTTTTCTCTGATGACCAGGATTTGCCCTTATCTACCTAAGAGGATTCTGATGCAGAGGACTCCATTCCCTCTGCTTCCCCTCCAGAGGATTTCTCATTTGGTGAAACCTTGCATACTCTTGGGGAGCATTTCTGCTGGGAAAGCCAGGATTACTCTGACCCTAAAAAGAGGCTTAGGGAATTCTTACTCCTGCCTCAACACAGGCCTTTAGCTATCCCTCCTGTACTGGACATTGTAGATGATGCCTTTTCGGTATCTAGTCTGGCCCCTGACACTTCACCTCCTGCTCCCAGAAAACCTGATAGGTATTGTATGGTACCTGACTCTCACAAGTTCCTCTTTAAAAATCCCACTGCGGATCCTGAGACCATTTCACAGGGAGCCAAGGGCATTAAGGCTACTACTGCCAAAAACCCTACACCCTCTGATAGAGATTCCAGGACACTGGATAGATGGGGTAAGAAGGTATACACTTCTGCATCTTTGGCCATTAGGACCTTAAACTGCCAGTTTCATATTTTAAAGTATCAGCAACATATTATTGGATTGTTTAAACAGAAAATTATGTTGATTCCTGACTGTGCTGAAAATAAAGAATTACAGGATTTAATGTATTCTGCTGAACAAGTTGTAAAACATATTTTGCAATGTGGTTTTGATTCATTAGAAGCATCTTGCAGGGCTGCTGTCACTGGGTCTGTACTGAGAAGGCATGCTTGGCTTAAGGAGCAATGTTTGCCAGATCATGTTAAAGCTAAATTACTGGATGATCCTTTAAACCAAGACCGCCTATTTGGCAACAAAGCAGAAGAAGTACTTAAAAAGATGGAGGAAAAAGCTAAATCTATGCAAACTGTTAAAGATTTCCTGCAAGTACAGCCTCCCAGATTTAGTAGTCATTGACCCTCTAAGAATTGGTCCTTTCCTGCCTCTTCCGGGCCTTCAGTCCAAACCCAGAACCAGCAGAACACACAGGCTTCAGTCCCAGGGTACTCAAAGGCCTAAGCAGTGGGGGCTCCCACTTCCAAAGCAGGGAGTAGTAAGACTCCCCCTATGGTAAATTGTCTCAATGACTTAACTTTAAACCTTCCAAGCCCTGCTAAACTGACTTCCTTTAGGGGGAAAGATCGCCCTGCATTTAAAAAATTGGAAACTCATTACTAAGGATAAATGGGTTTTAAATATAGTTTCCCAAGGATACAGATTCCACTTCCACTCCTTACCAACCCCAAGCGGTTGGCCAGACCTACCCCCAAGTCAGTGGGCAGAGGCTCAAAAGCAAGTTCTCTCTCAAGCATCAGGACTATTCAACCTGTCCCAGAAGAAGAATGGGGACAAGGTTTTTACTCGACTTTTCCTGGTAGCCAGAAAAGACAATTCCTGGCGTCCTATCCTGAACCTGTCTATCCTAAACACATTTTGGTAATCCCAAAATTCAAGATGCTAACTCTTCATCAGCTGCTTCCCATGTTAGGCAAAAATGCCTGGTTGGCAACACTGGATTTAAAGGAAGCCTACCTGCACATCCCAATAAGGGAATATTGTAGAAGATACCTACACTTCAGAGCAGGCTACATGCATCTGCTGGCAGGTTGCCCTCAGTCAGCCTGATTAAGAAAGTCTTGGGTCCTGTGTCGGATGCTGTCCCTTCTTCCATGACGTCAGGTCGTCAGGGGTATAAAACATGCAGCCAACGCCATTTTGCACTATCAGTTCTCTGCACTGCCCTTTGTGAATACCTTGGGCGCAGTAGATAAGCCAAAGTGCCTAGCTCCAGCCATTGCATTTTGCAGGCAAAGAAATATTCAAATATACCCATACCTGGACGATTGTCTAAGTCAGGCAGAAAACCAGGACATGCTATTAAATCATCTGGCATTTGTAAAGAAATTGGTAACTTCTCTGGGGTACACCATAAACGAAAAGAAATCACATCTTGTACCCTGCCAACAAATTGTATTCCTGGGAGCAAGCTTGAATACAGCTTCCCAGATGGCCTACCTCACGCCAGAGAAACAAGTTCATTTGACAGCCTACTTCAAACTACTGGCCACAAAGACCCAGCTACCTGCAAAGAAAATGCTGCAAGCCCAGGGGTTCATGGCCTCTTGCATTTTACTAATTCCATATTCAAGACTGCATATGAGGAAACTACAATGGTATCTAAAAAGCCTATGGTGTCAGCATTCTCAGGATCTAGAATCAATGATTCCTATCATATCTTGTCTAAAGATAGAGTTCCTTTGGTGGGCAGAGGCCCGCCACCAAAACAAGGGACTGCCATTCACTCTTCCCCCTGCCGCCAAACCCTAACAACAGACTCATCAGACTATGCATGGGGGGCTCACTTGGCAGGGCAGTGCATTCAGGGCAAATGGAACCCAAGTCATATGCACCTGCATATCAATCAAAAAGAAATGTTAGCTGTACAGAATGCTCTGACAGCCTTCAAGGACCACATTCTTCCAGGACAAATATTGGTAAAGATGGACAACACCACTGTTATGTGGTACATAAGCAGGGGGGAACCCCACTCGTACCCTCTCTGCAGACTAGTTATGGCTCTGTGGAACACAACCTTGAGCTACCAAGTGCACCTACAGGCTCAATTCCTGTCAGGAAAGCTAAATACACTGGCAGACGACCTAAGCAGAAATCTCATGGACCCACACGAGTGGAAACTGGAACCAAAGATATTTGACATGTTGAGAAACAAATGGGGAAGCCCAGAGATAGACCTGTTTGCCTCCCCTTAGAACTACAATTGGACAAATTCTCACAGGGACTCTCCACAAACAAGCTTGGAAAGTGGATGCCCTGTCCTTCACCTGAAGTTTATGCCTTTCCCCCTCTGCCTCTCCTATCCACAGTGCTACTAAAGATCAAACAGGACAAACCAAGGACAATACTGATTGCACCAGACTGGCCATGCCAACACTGGTGTACCCCCTCTTGCGCAGTGTGTCACTGCTGGCACCATGGCACCTGCCTCAGACCCCTGCCCTGCTGTCCCAGCAGGAGGGCCAGATTCTGAAGCCACAGCTTCAAACCCTGAACCTTGCTGTCTGGCTAATTACTTGATCTCTCTGTTACCATCCCTCAGTAAGCAAGTGATGGATGTCATTCTGGAGGCAAGGAGGCCTAGTACTAGAAAATCCTCTGCTGAAAAATGGAAAAGATTATGTTCCTGGAGTCAAACTCAGGGGATGGGCACAGCGGTGCCCAATTTACCTCATATTCTTCAATACTTTAACTGAGATGCTTCACAAGGGCCTTTCCTTTTCTTCCATCAAGATTCATGCCTCAGCCATTTCAGCACATTACAATACAGAGCCACCCCTCTTCTCTCACCCATTGCTGCAGCAATTCCTCAGAGGGGCCAAAAACTTAAGACCACCCAGGAGAGCCCCTACTCCAGCCTGGACTTTAACTTTGTATTGGAAAAGCTCACTTTACCCCCCTTTGAGCCAGCTGCAAATACAGAGTTGAAATTCCTTTCTTGGAAAACAGCCTTCCTTCTAGCCATCACTTCAGCAAGAAGGGTGTCTGAATTACAGGCCCTCATGGCAGTGGAGCCTTTCATCATTTTTCATGCGGACAGGGTGTCCCTCAGGACCAATCCCTCCTTTATGCCCAAAGTGGTATCCAGTGTGGCCCTTAATCAGTCCATTCATTTGGCAACCTTCTTTTCTAATCCACAGAACAAAGGAGAACGAATACTGCACTCCTTGGACATACACAGACAACTTAGATTTTACTTGGACAGGACTAAGCCTCTCGGGAAATCTGAACAGCTGCTGGTTGCATTTGCTGCAGGGGCAGAGGGGAAGGCCATTTCAAAGCAAACCATTTCTAAGTGGATAGGCCATTGCATTCATTTCTGCTATAAGCACCATGGAAAACCTACCCCACAGGGGATAAGACCACATTCGACCAGGGCTGCATCTACCTCTACAGCCTTTCTCAGAAGTGTCCCTTCCAGAGACATCCTCGAAGCTGCTACCTGGAGTTTTGTACATACCTTCACCAAGCATTACCACTTGCCAATTTTTTTCGAAATCCAGATCTGGCTTTGCCACTGCAGTCTTGCAGGGCCTTATAGCTGATCCTAATGCTATCTAACTACCTCCTCCCATCCTTAGCTTTGGGAATCCACCCAAATGTGATGACTGCAACAGTGAAACAAGAAGAACATAGTACGGTTGTGTACACTTACCATAAAAGTAGATGTTGCAGTCCTGGTTACCCTCCCTCCAGCCCCCTGACTTCTATTGACTATACCTATTCTTGCTTACTATGCTTTAAGCCTTTTGGTGGATTTGCTTTTTTGTTGGAGGTGTAACCTTGTATATAATTGCTTCCCATTATGGGGGCACCTGACATCTGGGGCAAGAAAAATTAATGTAATGCCGTCAGCTGCATGCTTTATACCCCTGACTACCTGACATCATGGAAGATGAGACAGCAACCGATGCAGGACCCAAGACTTTAATAATCAGGTCGACTGAGGGCTACCTGCAAACAGATAACCCAAATGTGATGACTGCAACAGTGAATATACTCTAACATCTACATTTATGGTAAGTGTACAGAACTGTACTTTCTGGGGTTTGTGTTTACCATTTGTCTGGGACCTCGCCTTAGTATTGTTAAAATATATGAAGGCTCTGCATTTAAACTGAAGTCTTCTTGATCTTCTTGGGCTTCCTAAAGTTTATTACTGTCTCCTTCCTTCGATCACTGTTGCAATATTCCAATACTTCTGTGTTATCTTGCCAAATAACATGGATGTCTGGCTGGGGTAGCAAAGCCAAAACCTTCCATACAGCCATATGTGTGATGTATGACCTAAGCCCATGAGTGTAAGGGTACATAAGCATAAGTATGAGCCTGAGACCCTCAGATTATCTCAATGCCAATCTGAATAAAAGTCTTGTACCCATTGGTCTATTCGTTTTCTGTAGTCATTGGTATCAGCCTTGCCTTCCCTTACAAAGATAAGTGCCCCATTGAGAACCCTTCTTTGTTTTCATGGTATTTTGGTGTTTTAGTTTGTTAGATGTCAGCCAAGAAGTTTAAATACAATTGTGCTAGGCAGATTCCTTATAAGGACCTCCACTTCCACTGTCTGTTATGTCTTGGAGCTGAACACGGCTATAAGAATTGCAAGAATTGTAAGTAATTTGTCCCAAAACCCCTTTGTATGCATGTTTCCTCATTTAACACCTCTTTAGCACTTGAAGTGCCTCACCCAGTCTAAAATGGTGGAAACTTCAGCATATGACATCTTATTCCAAAACAAGAAATTCATATGGCCGAGGCCTGCACCGTTATCTGCCCTGTTGGACTCTGGTATACCCATTGAGGTATAGGAACAGCCAATGGTACATCTGATCATTTATCAGGCTCCTGCTACCTGGAATGTGTCGGAGGCCGTAGTCTTACTTCCTGATCTTCTTGTGTTTCCTAAAGTTTATTACTGATCTTCTTAACTTTAACTACAGATTCTGAATTTAAAGAATGTTTTTTAATGATTTTGTGACTTAGCACCCCATATGGTATATAAAGTTGTTATATCTGCCTATTTTTGCCATAAAAAAAAAAAAAAAAACTTCAGAAAAATAATTTTCACCACACTGATGACACTGACATTTAACAGTGGTCTTTAACACGAGTGGCATCAAGTGAGAGGAAAACATGAGAGGTGTCCATAGACTTTAAGGACCCAAGTTGTGTATGCTCAAAAAGGCTTTCATCAAAGTCTGTGGACAACCAGCTTATGTGATGTCAGGTAGAGAAATGTTAAATTTATTTGGGCCATGGATTTGATAAAAAGTTTATGAAGCTTTTTATTAAAAATGACCCAAGTAAATATGGATACTCTTGTGCAAACTGCATTTGTGGTATTTAATTCACAAGTGGCCAGAATGTAGTCCTGTGTTGTGACAAAACACTTTAAGAAACTTCTTCAGCTGCTACTTTGCTAGGCAAAGGCTGCACGTCTAAGCCTACTTTCCAATCATCAGCATTACTGATAGTACTCTATAATTTAACAAGGGCAAAACAAAAAAAGTTGCAGAGGTGTGCACACTCTCATCAGTCAGATTTAAAGAACTCATCAGATCTGTCTATCCTTCTAATCACCTCCCCCTTTGCCTCGTACTTTCCATCCCTCCCAGTGCCCCCCTCCCCATCCATCACCTGGTCTACATGCGCTTTACTTTTACCTACAGACTGTACTTCTCTGACTCTGGGTTGTGTGTGTGTGTGTGTGTGTGTGTGTGTGTGTGTGTGTGTGTGTGTGTGTGTGTGTGTGTGTGTGTGTGTGTAGGAGGGTCATGCTGACATCGAGCCACCCTTGCTTCTCCCCCTCCCTTGTGTTTGTCTGTCCCATCTGTGGACTACTTTCCTCTGTGAACCATACCTCCTGTCAGGGAGTGCCTTGATAAATGCCCTCCCCTGGGATAGTTGTGCCCATTCTTCCCTGTTAGCAGTTTAGATGCCCTAGTTGCTAATCAAATGAAAGTTGCCTGTGGCTGTAGTTGGAGCTTTATCCCTGTATACTGTAGTGCTGGCTCAGCTCTGTCTAGCCGTGATAATGTTCCATATTTATCAGTGTAATGAGTGGCAAATACAGTCCTTTTGTCTGAAGTGGCCTGATTCAGGTCCTCTATTGCATTACTAACCTGATTAGTCCTGCATTGTCTTCAAGATATTTTTTGATTTATAAGCAGTTCTTTTATCTATTTTTGCAAATGGACTTAGTGTAGTAGCTGGGTCTGTAGCTGTTTTCCTTGTATGTGCTTTTTCCTTGTATGAGTTGTTTCCTTTGAGTATAGGAATGGTTTTATTTTGCTTTTATTCATTCGGTTCACTGCCTTCATGTAGACTGTTATTTACAACTTGGTTAGAAAATAAACATTGAAAGCACTTACCATTCATGTAGTAGATTAGATGTAATCCATCAGTAGGAACAGCACCATGTTTTGTGAAAATTTGATGTTCTTCGTGTTTCACTGTTGCAGTCATCACCTGTGGGTTATCCTTACTGTGGTAGCCCTCAGCCGGCCCGAATACCAGAGTCAGTGTTTTTCTACGTCAGCTGGTGTCGCCTGTAGTCTGACGTCAGGTCATCAGTGCTATAAAGCAAGGCAGCCGACACCATTACATCAGTCTTTCTTGCCGTGGAGCCCGTAGCAGAAGCAGTTCGCAAGTGTGCTAGTCGGTCACTACCAGAGTTTGAATTACAGCTGAAAACGTCTAAAGCTAAGTACCCTATTGATGATCCTTTTTTCTTGCACTAAGCGATGTCCGAAAAATTTATTGTCTCGCTTGTGGAAAGCAGATCCCATACTGAGACTTCCATTCATACTGCGTCACTTGTTTAGGCCCAGACCACGACGTCCCCCATTGCCCTGTTTAACACGAGAACTGTTCGCTGTAGACCTCTTATTGTAGACGGGTATTTTCATCTTCAGTCTTCGCATTCAGAAATGGCATCCATGAGCCAACCAATCCATGGAAATTCCCTAAAAAACGCAGAGATAAAGATAGAGACCGACAACACAAGGCTAAGCCTTCTGACGGCTCTACCGCTAAGCAAGTCGTCAGTTCTCCAGAATTCAGTGAGGCACTTTCGCAGCCCCTGATGCCTGAATCTGTGTAGGCCTACCGAGGCCCTTTCGGAGTCTGGTATGCCTCAGAAGTCTGCTTTGTCTTCTGAGCTTTTGGCTGTCTGTGCCTCGGTTGGGTCTGGAGCCGTGACGTAGGCACCGGTTTCCGAGGAGACCTCTCGCAGTACCGAATCTAGACAAAAAAAGACGTCTTCTCATCCGACTACCGTTTCTCTCAGTCAGATGGATATTCTTAGACCTAGAAGTCAGGCCACTCCTAGAAAATCTGCTTCTAGCCACCATCTTGCTCCTGCTCCACCAGCCTAAGCACAGATGTTTAAAATAGCAGAGGATCTCATCTCCCTTATCAGGGGTAGTCAGGCCACAACTTCTAAAAGGAAAAGACACCCTTCTCCTGAAATTATGACAGAACAGGAGTCTGAGGAATCTGATTATCTAGATTTTGAAGAGGAACAACGACCTCTGACTGCTTATGAGGATTCAGATGCAGGGGAATCCCCAGCACAGACCCCTGGCCATCCCCCCTATTTTAGAAGTGGTGGATGGTGTTTTCCATGAATCCAGCTTAGCCTCTGACACCCTCCCACCTGCTCCCAGTAAACTTGACAGGTATGACAGAGTACTGGATTCTCACAAATACCTGTACAGAAATCCTGTTGCAGACCCAGAGGTCATTACACAGAGACCTAAATGAGCGAAGACTAGTTATGCCAAGAATCCTGTTCCTTCTGACAAGGTTTCCAGAGCTCTGGACAGATGGGGTAAAAAAAAAGTATGCACTTCTGCAACCTTGGCTATCAGAGCACTCATCTGCCAGTTCCATATGTTAAAATATCAACAACGCACTTTGGAACTGTTAAAACAAAAGATTTCAACCTTTCCTGACTGTGCCTATTCAAAAGAGTTAACAGATTTACTGCACTCTACTTGTCAAGTGGCCAAACGGTCATTACACTGTGGATATGACGCCCTAGAAGCCTCAAGCAGGGCAGCAGTGTCAGGATCTGTCATTAGGAGATATGCATGGTTGAAGGAACAACCTCTCCCTGATCATGTCATGTCTAAATTAATTGATGCACCCCTGGATAAATACTGCTTGCTTAGAGTAAAAACAGAAGAGGTGCTTAAAAAGATGGAAGACAAAGCAAAATCTATGCAAACAGTAAAAGATTTCATTCAGGTTCAACCTTCCAGATTCAGCAGGAACTTTCCCTCTAAGCACTGGTCCTTCCCTGCACCTAGCAGACAGGGCCAATGTAAGCCCCGCAGGGACAGACCACCCAGGCCCCTATCACAGGGGTAGCAGAGAACCAAACAGTAGACCACTTCAGCCCCAAAGGGAGGGAGTTCTAAGCCACCCTTCTTTGGCAAAAACTCTCAATGACTCACTTTCCCCCCCTCTCCCCTCCTTTCACTCACATTAAGCTAGGAGGAAGGCCCTCCCTCTGTAAAGAAAATTGGCTTTCTGTAACATAGAACCAATGGGTCTTATAGATAATTTTTCAGGGATACAAATTTTCTTTCAACAAACTCCCAATTCCAAGAGGGTACTCAGACATACCTCCAAATCAATGGGCATAGGCATTGAAACAGGTCCAGACTCTCTTATCCCAGGGAGCAGTAGAACCTGACCCCCCCAGATCAAACAGGCAAAGGCTTTTATTCCAGACTATTCCTTGTTCCCAGAAAAGAGGGCACTCTGTGCCCCATCCTGGATCTATCCATTCTGAACACCTCCCTGGTGGTTCCCAAATTCAGAATGCTAACTTTGCAGCAGCTGCTGCCTATGCTGGCAAAAAATGCCTGGCTAGTGACCCTAGACCTAAAAGATGCCTATCTCCACATCCCCATAAGGGAATCCTGCAGGAAATTCCTGCACTTCAGAGCAGGCTCACAACACTTTCAGTTCTCTGCGCTACCCATTTGGCTTATCTACTGCACCCAGAGTATTCACCAAATGCTTAGCCCCGGCCATAGCATTTTGCAGACAAAGAAATATACAGATTTACCATTATCTGGATGACTGCCTCATTCAGGCAGAGTGCAAAGAAAAGCTGCTGCAGGACCTTCTCTTTGCTAAAACCCACCTAACTTCCCTAGGGTTCACCATCAACGAGAAGAAATCAAAACAAACGCCCTCCAGGACAATCATTTTCTTGGGAGCACTGCTGGATGCAGCATCGCAAATGGCTTTCCTTTCCCCAAAAAAGCAGAGCTTCCTGCCTCTGTGCTTTACCCAGCTGGCTTCCAGAAGTCACCTCACTGTGGAAGTTCCTGCAAGTCTTGGGGTACATGGCATCTTGCATCCTTCTAATTCCTCTGGCCAGGCTTCACATGAGGAAACCTCAATGGTATCTAAAGAACCTTTGGTGTCAGCACTCTCAGTCTCTAGAGACCTCTCTCCCTCTAATCCCCTGGATAAGGGCCGATATTTTTCTGGTGGGCAGGAGCCTGGGCCAAGAACAAGGGTCTTCCCTTCATCCTCCGCCCTACCGGGCAGACCATCACCACCAACGCCTCAGACACTGCTTGGGGCGCTCACCTAGCAGGCAGGTGCACCCAAGGTCGTTGGGATGCCCAGCATCTTCCCTTAAACATCAATCAGAAGGAAATGATGGCAGTACAAAACGCTCTGACATTCTTCAAACCCCACTTCAGGCCAGGAGTTCTCCTTATCAAAACAGACAACACCACAGTAATGTGGTATATCAACAGACAGGGAGGCACCCAATCTTACCCTCTGTGCAGGCTAGCCATGAACCTCTGGCTACAACCTCCTCCATGGGATTACACATAATTGCCCAATACCTACCAGGGAGCAACAACACCCTGTCAGACCATCTAGGCAGAAACTTACTGGACCCCCACAAACGGCAGCTCCACAGAAAAAATCTTTTTGCAAGTCATTCAGGAGTGGGGAACTCCGGAGGTGGATCTCTTTGCTTCACACCTCAACCACCAGCTGAAAAAATTCTGTACCAGGGAGCATCACCACCTAGCGTGGAAGGTGGATGCATTGACCTTCCCCTGGAACACCTCTTTGTGTATGCATTCCCTCCGCTGCCTCTTATTCCCAAGGTACTGATCAATGTAAGGGAGGAGAGACCAAAGGCCATCCTCATTGCTCTAGATTGGCTCGGACAGCATTGGTACCCCTTTCTGCGCAGCCTGACATTACAGCCTCCCAGGCAGCTTCCCATGATCTCAGACTTTTTGACCCAGGTGTGTGTGTGTGGGGGGGGGGGGGATGCTGCACCCAGACTTGCAGACTGTCAAACTGTCAGCATGGCTAATACTTTAAAAGTAAAGAAGGGGCCCCTGTTAAGCGAACAGGTCCTAGACATTGTCACAGAGGCCAGAAGGCCCAGCACCAGGAAATGTTACGCAGGGAAATGGAAAAGATTCTTCTCCTGGAGCCAGTGCCGAGGGGGCAGTACCTCACAACCTTCCATCCCTCTTATCCAGAGTACTACCTAGTTGAGTTACTCGGTAGTGGCCTCTCCTTCTCTTCTATTAAACTCGTTGCCAGAAGTCTAAACCTCAAAATGCTTGCACTCGAGGCACTCCTCAGTATGGAGAAAATCGATATATGTGCATAACAGAAACCTGGTTTAAGGCTCCAGAGAGCACTCCAGCACTACCAGGCTACAACTCGTACCATACATTTCAGCCACAAAACCCGGACCAAAATACAAAAGGTGGGGAGTATCCATATTCATATTCATCAAGGATACCCACACCTCCAGGTTAGTGGCACAGCACAATGCTTCAGAGATCATCCACGTGCAAATAACAGCAGGCAAAACTGCTATTCAAATTATAGCTTGCTACAGATCACCCACCATGTCCCAGGACCCCCACTCCGCATTCCTGGAAACACTGGGAAACATAAAGGTCCTACAAAACACCCTGATATTGGGTGATTTCAATTACCCAAACATTAGCTGGGAGAACTACTCAAGTACAAATTCCCTTGCCCAACATTTCTTAGAATTTATAAACTCAAACGCCCTGGATCAACTGGTCAACACCCCCACCAGAGGTAAGTGTATTGGACCTGGTCATCACCGACATGGGTGACCGGTGTTTCACAGTGGAGGTCAACCCCTCGCTGGTTAGATCCGACCATAAGCTAATCACTCTGGATATCCACATTCCGCCACCACCCCCGGTCAAAGAAACCACCGTGAAAAACTTTTCAAAAGCAAACTTCACATTACTTAAGACCGGGGTGGGAAGTTTCAAAGCCCCCATGCTAAAGGATAACGCTGTCCAAGCTGCAAAATCCTTTACTAATGCACTCTACAGGCACCTACAAGAATGCATGGATCGTGCTATCCCAAACAAAACCAAGACTCACTCCTCCAAGAAAAAGAAACCAGTCTGGTGGGCCCCTGCCATAAACGAGCTATACAATAGCAGGAGGAAACTAGTACAGAAAAGAGTAAAATCCCATGAAGGGAAGACATCCCTGATCAGTATCAGCAAGTAACTACATTCCCTCATAAAATCATCCAAGGTTAGCTTTGAAAGAAAAAATTGCCATGGACTCCAAAGATAACCACAAGGCATTCTTTAGCTATGTCAAGAATCTAAGTGGCAATTCTCAGATCTGCTCGGAGCTAGTGCAGAATGGCACAAAATACACTGAACTGACCAATATAGCCAACATCCTGGCAGATGGGTTCAGTGCAAACTTCACACCCCTCTCACCCCCAAAAGGGCCCATAACTATACCAGAAGAATGTAGTGCCCCTGAAATCACAGACACTCAGGTTAAAACAGCCCTCTCCAAAGCCAAAAAGACAGCATCAATGGGACCGGATGGTGTCCCAGGCTGCGTCATACACGAGCTTAAAGATAAACTAACCCCTCACCTAAACACACTGTTTAAACTCAGCCTCTCAACAGGCTACATGCCCACAGAGTGGCGCACAGCAATGGTTATTCCACTCCACAAAGGTGGAGCCACAATGGACCCCAGGAACTATCGCCCTATAAGCCTGACTAGCTTGGTCTGCAAAGCTATAGAGCGCATCATCATGGATCTCATTAACAGAGACATTGGAAACCTCCAAACACTGGACCCTACCCAGTTCGGCTTTAAGGGCAGATCATGCTTCCTAAACCGGATGGACTTCTTTGAGACAGTTACCAAGGCTATAGATGAGGGAAAGGTGGTCCACACATCCTACCTAGACCTCGCAAAGGCCTTCGACACCATTCCCCACTCAGGTATTATAGATAAGCTCACCAGCCTGAACATAAACCCCTACGTCATGAGATGGGTTGCCAGCTGGCTCACAGAGAGAACCCACATGGTAAGAGTTGCGGGAGCTAGGTCTGACTCTAAACCAGTTACAAGTGGCGTTCCCCAGGGCTCAGTCCTAGGATCACTCCTGTTCGGCACTTTACTTCTCAGAGGTACAGGCAGATACAGAAGGACTATGGCTGACCAAGTTTGCAGACGACTGCAAACTAGGGGCTATAATTGACTCTCCGGCTGACAGACATCCTCCGAAAGGGTCTCACTGAGACAGATACCTGGTGTCAAAACCATGGCCTCAAGCTAAATGCCAAAAAGTGCATAGTCATCCCCTTTGGTAAAAACAAAGTACCCACAAACTACCACATAGGTGGTAGCCCCCTAAATACGGAAGACGTAATAAGGGATCTGGGGACCCATGTAGATGGTAACCTCTCCTTTGATAGTCACATTACCAAAGTGGTTGGAAAATCCTTCTGTATGGCCCACCTAATCACAAAAGGGTTTGCATCCAGATCGAAAGAGGTCTTTGGGCCCCCTCTATGCATCACTCATCAGACCCATCATAGAGTACAGTGCCCCATTTGGGATGTACCTTACAAGACACCTGCAACAACTGGAAAGACCACATTAGTTCCTCATCATGAGGATCACTGGCCTCAAGCATATGCCCTATGCAGCTCGACTGAAGAAACTCCAGCTGTACTCGGTTGCATACCGCCTACTCAGAGGTGATCTGTACCTGACATACAAGGCCATGTCCAACCCAGAATTGATGGACATGCTCCACCTAAAGAAAACCATATCCCCTCGAGCCACACGCTTCAGGGATCTAAACCTCACCACAACAATAAATAGGACGTGCTGGAGGGATAGATTCCTGTCCCAGAGACTTCACATGCTCTGTAACAAGATTCCAATCTACATTAGGCAGAGCTCCTCACTAACCCTCTTCAAGAGAAACCTTGAGTGTATGGGAAACAAAGTTTACCCCAGGGATTGCTTCAATGGCTCTGCTGGACAGAGGCACAGGGAACTAATCTAAGGGTCTATATCAGAACACCGAACATTTAAAATGTTGAGTGTTCTAATATTGACCCATTTTCAGCGAACGCTGAAAATATCGAAGAAGCAAAAAAACAAATTCTTTCCTAGGGAAAGAATTTGGTTGTCCATTTCTGTTGCTTCAGTATTTTCAGCGCTCTGTTGAAAAGTTACAGGTCGGGTTCAGGTAAGTGTGCAATTGAGTGTGGGTTAGGTATGTGTGCGATTGTGTGGACATGAGGGTTAGGGCGGGTTAGGTGAGTTAGGGTTAGGGCGCAGGTTAGGTATGTGTGCAATTGTGTGGACATGAGGGTTAGGGCGCGGGTGAGGTGAATGTGCGGTAGTGACGGACCTTAGGGTTAGGGTTTAGGTTAAGGTAAGTGGATAGTTAGTGGTGTGTGTATAGTTTAATGTAGGGTTAAGTGTAAGATTTTAGGTGTATGTGTGTGGATTGCTGTTTGTTTGGTGTACTTGTGTTGTGTGTATGTATTTTGGAACAGCAAATTTTTTACCTAGGGAAAAATTTGCTGTTCTGAACGTTCAATGTTTGGTATTTTCGATTGGTAGGGTTCGATATTAGAACACTTGACAGTTTGAATGTTCAATGTTCTAATATAGACCCTAATCTAAGGGGGCGGCAAAAGCCAACACATTCTGGCTAGGCTTATAAATGCCTTCGGGCAGATAGCCTAGTACCTACCTGTGAACCTATGCCATTTCAGCTCATTTCGATACAGACCAGCCCCTCTTCTCACATCCTTTGATTAAACAATTCCTCAGAGGGGCTTCTAATATCAGACCTTCCAGAAAACCACCCACACCAGCCTGGGTCCTGAATTATGTTTTAGAAAAACGAACCTTACCACCATTCGAGCCTGCTGCTCCAGCAGAATTGAGATACCTCTCCTGGAAGACTGCTTTCCTACTAGCTGTCACCTCAGGCAGAAGGGTTTCAGAACTTCAGGCACTCATGGCCGTTGAGCCCTTCGTCATTTTCCCTGCAGACAGGGTCTCCCTGAGGACTAGCCCCTCCTTTATGCCCAAGGTGGTATCTGACGTGACCCTCAACCAGGCCATACATCTACCTACCTTCTTTCCTAATCCCCAGAACAAGAGGGAAATAAATTCTGCACTCAGAAGAAGTGCACAGACAGCTCAGATACTACCTGGACCGTACTAAACCCTTCAGAAAGATAGACCAGCTTCTTGTCAGTTTTGCCCCAGGGGCAGAGGGGAAGCCCATTTCCAAGCAAACCATTTCCAAATGGATATGACTGTACCCATTTTTGCCACAGACCACATGGGAAACTTCCCCCTAAGTCTATTCATACCCATTCCATTAGGGCAGCATCCACTTCTACAGCATTCCTCAGAGGAGTTCCCACCAGGGACATCTTGGAAGCTGCCACGTGGACCTCTGTCCATACCTTTACAAAGCATTGCCACCTACCTCTTTTCTCTAAGGCTAGGGCAGGGTTTGCCTCTGCAGTTCTGAAGGGCATGCTGACCCATGCCCAGGTCTCTGTCTAATCCTTCCACCCCTCTCCTCCGCTTTGAGAATTCTACTGCAGGTGATGACTGCAACAATGAAACACGAACATAGTACAGTTGTGTACACTTACCATAAATATAGATGTTCGAGTGTATTCACTGTTGCAGTCCTGGTTTCCCTCCCTCATTGCCTCTTATACCCTCTTTCCTTAGGGGGACATAAGCTTCTCATGGGGGCTTTTAGCCACCAGGACCACTTTACCATATTTCCTTGGGCTTCTGACAGGTTAGGGCAAGAAAAACTGATGTAATGGCATCGGCTGCCTTGCTTTATAGGACTGATGACCTGACGTAAGATTACAGGCGACAGCAGCCGATGCAGAAAAACACTGACTCTGGTATTCGGACTGGCCAAGGTCTACCACAGGAGGGATAACCCACAGGTGATGACTGCAACAGTGAATACACTCTAACATCTACATTTATGGTAAGTGTACACAACTGTACTTTTTACGTAACTATATAAGAACTTGTAGGATAAAAGTTTGTTTTGTTTACCAGGGTACAGCACTGATCCAGTGGATCAGCTTCAGGCTCAGGCCAACGGATACATGAACAGAAAAAAGAAGCAGAAAAAAATGTCAAATTTAACAGGGAATATTTATGTAATATGTATCTACGGTACAACAAACCATATTTATAGCAAATGTTAATCTGTTTTCCAACCAACAGCTGTATACAGTTTGTGATAATTACTTGAAAAAAAGTCAAAAAGTACAGCAAAACAAGTTGGAAAGAGACAGAGATACACACACACACACACACACACACACACACACACACACACACACACACACACACACACACACACACGAAGGTGAGAGATTTCACCTACGAGGTGGTAGAGTTAATTTATTTTGTTTACTTACCGTCAGAGTTTAACTCCTGTTTTGGAGAACTGTACAGTGTAAGTTTGAGAAAGAGCGAAGTTTCCTTAAGTCACGTAATAAGATTTAACATAGCCAGCATGGTGTCTAAATAGTGCTATGAAGCCCTGGCTATGGCCTGGACAACCCAAGTTGGATTAGCAGTTACTGAGCTGGTAAGGAGGAAAGCTGTGTCTACTCTTGGAGAGTGATCATGACTGGCATATGTGAGTTCAAGTCCTGGTGAACGACAGGACTTGGAGTGTTCACAGGACTGGGCACATGAGAGGATCCAGGAATTATGGTCACACTAGGGCACAGGGTGGGCATTTTCTCGCTGGTCACACCTCATGGTTCAACCCTGTTTTTAAGAGGAAGTTTGCACAGACCAGGGAGGTTGGTCCTAGAAAAAAAATTTATAGTGTGCATGCCAATATGCGACATTGCTAGCTTCAGCTCTGATGTCCTTCAAGGATGCATCTGCAGTCTTCACAAATGGGTTGTCCTGTCGTCAGGCAGCCCTTCGGTCGGCCGGATTCCAAAGTCTGAGTCTGGCTTCGGCTGGTGTCGCACTTCACCCGACGTCATTGCGGCAGTTCTTCGGGTATAAAGGCATCAGCCGACACCATTTTCCTCAGTCTTTCTTGCCGCGTGGCGCCCGAAGCAGAAGCTGTTCGCAAGTGCCGGTCGGTCAGATCCAGAGATTACTACTACCGAATATTACTTCGAAGACTTCTAAAAGCTAAGTACCCCGTTAGGGACTCTTTCTTGCCTCAGCCGATGTCAGAGAAAGTGAATAACTGTTTATCTTGTGGGAAACAAATACCTCATAAAGATTTCCACCCTACTGCATACATTGTTTAGGCCCAGACCACGACGTTGCAGCTTGTCTAGCCTGTGCTTCTTTTAACCGACGGATGCTTAGACGTCGGAGTTTGCTGAACAGATTTTCGGCCCGATTTTGCATATATTATGCCGCCGGATCCTCCGACTTCGCAAAGTACCAAAACGCAAGGAAAAGGACCGACATTCGCGGTCCGCGGTTTCCGAAACCGCGGTTAAGCAAACGCGAGTGTCTCGGTTTCGCCGAAACCGAGCAAGCGGTTCTTTCTTCAGCGAAATCATGCCTTCTACCGAGGCCTCTTCTAACCTGGTAGAAACGGCTTCTGAAATCCAACCTTCTGTTGCGGTTTCACAGGATTTATCAGATACCATTCCCTGGATATTTCTACCCCTGCACGTGGAGCTGCTAGGCCTCCTGCAGCAATGTCTATTAAGGCCTTTGCCAGGGCTAAAGCAGCCAAAGCATCAAAACGGTGCCTGCCAAGCCCCCTCTCTCAGGCCCAGCACCAGCTCCCATATGCTAACTTTGGCTGAGGATCTCATCTCTTTAATTCGTGGAGCCCAACCTCATCCAGACAGGGCCTCTCCCTCCTCCAGAAAAGGCCTAGAGCAGAGCCCCTGAGCCAGTATCCACAGATGATTCCTCTGATGACTCAGAACATACAGACCCTCCTGAGGCTGCTTATTCTCCTTACGAAGACTCTGATGCTGAGGAATCCATCCCTTCAGCCTCTCCTCCTGAGGAATTTTCCTTTGGGGAAACCTTGCATGCTATGAGGGAACAATTTCAGTGGCAGGGCCAAGATTTCTCAGACTCCAGAAAAAGGCTTAGGACCTTTCTACACTTGCCACAGCATAGGCCTTTAGCTATTCCTCCAGTTCTTTCTGTTGTTGATGATGCATTTAATGATGCTTGCACTGCTCTTGATTCATTACCTCCGGCTCCTGCTAAGCCCGATAGGTTCTACAGGGTCCCGGACACTCATCACCATTTATATAAGGCTCCTTTTGCAGATCCAGAGACTATCTCCCAGGGTCCTAAAGCTGTAGCAGCTACTTCCACTAAAAACCCCCTCCCCTCTGAAAGGGAATCCAGGTCCTTAGAGAGATGGGGTAAAAAAGTTTACACCTCTGCTACTTTGTCAGCTAGAGCTTTGAACTGCCAATTTCATATGATTCAATACCAAGAGTTTATGCTTGACCAGTTGACTAAAAAACTGTCCTCTGAAGAATCTTTAGATAAGAAATATGTTCAAGAAATGGTACATAACATACAGCAGGTTAGTAACCATTCTTTAAAATGTGGCTATGATGCACTGGAGGCTTCCTTTAGATCAGCCATGACTGGCACAGTTATCAGGAGGCATGCATGGCTGAAAGAACAGGCATTACCAGACCATGTTAAATCAAAGCTTTTGGATGCACCTATGGACAAGGTCAGTTTATTTGGTTCCCCTGCGCAACAGGTACTAAAAAAGATGGAAGAGAAGGCAAAATCTGTACAAACAGTGAAAGATCTCTTACAAGTTCAACCTCCAAGGTTTAGCAGGAACTGGCCCTCCAAGAATTGGTCCTTTCCAGACTCCTCTAGGGCACAAAGAGGCAGGAATAGGCGCTCAAGAGGCAGAAACCAAACCAGGGGTGCCTACAGGGGACGCCAGTGGCAGGGTAACAACCAGCGAGGCACGGATGCAACCACCACCACCACTACAACAACTCAATCACAGTGACTTGACGGTGGCACCGCCTACCAGGGAACAACTAGAAGCACCCTTAGGCGGAAAGCTAACCTTATTTTCAAAGAACTGGCATTGCATCACAAGAGAAAAATGGATTTTGCAAACTATAGACCAAGGTTACAGGTTCCATTTCCATACTCTACCAAGCAAAAGAGGAATGCCAAACCTGCCACCTACTCAAAGGACAGAAGCTCTAAAGCAAATATCTCAATTACTAAGAATGCGAGCTGTGGAAAAGGTACCACCTTTGGAGCAAGGAAAGGATTTTACTCCAGACTCTTCCTGGTACCAAGAAAAGAAAACAAATGGAGGCCTATTCTAGACCTGTCCGCTTTAAACACATTCCTCATTGTTCCAAAATTCAAAATGCTGACCCTACAGCAGCTTCTTCCCATGCTGGGCAAGGAGTCTTGGCTGGTAACTCTAGATCTCAAGGAGGCATACCTGCACGTCCCCATAAGACCAATTTGCAGAAGATACCTCAGATTTCTTGCAGGATCAGAGCATTATCAATTCTCAGCATTGCCCTTTGGCTTATCTACTGCGCCCAGAGTGTTCACGAAATGCCTGGCATCAGTAATCGCTCATTGCAGACTTCAGGTGATTCAAATCTATCCCTACCTGGACGACTGCCTGATACAAGCGGACAACAAAATAAAACTAACAGAAGACCTACAAAGAGTCATTTACCTGCTGCAAGCCCTGGGATATACAGTCACTATAAAAAAGTCAAGGCTGATTCCATCCCAAAGAATAACCTTTCTGGGTGCAGAACTGGACACATCAAATCAAATGGCATCCCTGACTGCAGAAAAGAAAGAGCAGCTTCCTCTCTACTTCTTGGCATTAACAAAGCAGAACCATCTAACCGCAAGAAAAGTGCTGCAAGCTCTAGGCTTCATGGCATCCTGCATAATACTGGTCCCTCATGCCAGGCTGCATATGAGAAAGCTACAATGGTACCTAAAGAATTTGTGGTCTCAACACAAGCACAGCCTAGAAACCAAAATTCCAATGATTCCCTGCCTGAAGAAGGAGTTCCTATGGTGGGCTCAGGCCTGCCAATCAAACTCAGGATTGCCCTTCTGCAAAAGCCAACCAACTCAAACCATCACAACAGATGCCTCAGACCTCGGTTGGGGGCACACATGCTGGACAGGTGCATTCAAGGCCTATGGACTCAAGACCAGCTGCACCTGCACATAAATCTAAAAGAAATGATGGCAGTAAAATTGGCAATCCAGGCCTTCAAACCTTTTCTCCAAGAAGGTCAGCTGATGATAAGGACAGACAACACCACAGTTATGTGGTACATCAACAAACAGGGAGGCACACACTCATATCCTCTATGCCGGCTGGCACTGGACCTATGGGATGTGGCTCTGAGCTACAACATTCAGTTACAAGCAATTTATGTACCAGGAAGGAAAACATTCTAGCAGACATATTAAGCAGAACTACCACAGATGCCCACGAATGGATGCTGCATCCGGACATCTTCAAAGCCATCACAAGAGAATGGGGATTACCACAAATAGACTTGTTTGCATCCCCACTCAATCACCAGCTAAAGAAATTCTGCACAAGGACATACCACCCACTTGCTTGGAAGGTGGACTCCCTATCTTTCAGTTGGAAAAACCTGATAGCATACGCATTCCCACCACTTCCTTGGATGCACAAGGTGCTTCTGAAGATCAAAGAGGAACATCCGAGGATCATTCTGATAGCTCCAGACTGGCCAAGACAACATTGGTATCCATTGCTGAGGAGCATGTCCCGGGAACAAATATGGACACTGCCGCTGATCCCATTACTGTTAACACAGAACAACTTCAACATCCTGCATCCAAACCTGAAAACTCTGCAGCTAACTGCCTGGAACATTACATGACAACAATTAACCCAAATTTATCCCAAAGGGTTAAGGACATAATCCTGGAGGCTCAAGACCTTCAACAAGAAAGAATTATGCAGCAAAATGGAAAAGATATCTCACTTGGAGTACTGCAAAGGGGCAAGAAGTGACATTGGTGAACATAGCCAACATCCTGGAGTACTTGGCAGAGCTCTTCCATACAGGCCTGTCCTACTCTTCCATCAAGATACATGCCTCAGCTATTTCAGCAGAATACAGCTTGGATCCTCCTGTCTTCTCGCATCCTCTGCTTAGACAGTTTCTGAGAGGAATTAAAAATGTGAAACCTCCCCGGAAACCTCCATTACCAGCATGGGACTTGAACTTTGTGCTAGAAAAATTGACACTTCCCCCTTTCGAACCAGCAGCAACAGCAGAATTACAATACATATCCTGGAAGACTGCATTCCTGCTGGCAATAACTTCAGCAAGAAGGGTCTCTGAACTACAGGCATTAATGGCAGTACAACCCTTCCTGATCTTCCATCAAGATAGAGTGTCCATATGAACAAATCCTACATTTATGCCTAAGGTGGTATCCAGAGTCTCTTTAAATCAGGCTATCCACCTTCCTACATTCTTCCCCAACCCACAGAACAGGGGAGAAAGGCTACTACATACCTTGGATGTGCATGGACAATTACGCTACTACCTGGACAGGACAAAAAACAATAGAAAAACTGACCAGCTTCTGGTAGCATATGCAACAGGGAAGGAAGGAAAACCAATTTCAAAACAGACAATCTCCAAATGGATAGGAAATTGCATTAGATTTTGGTACTCCTATCATGGAAAGAAAACTCCAGAGAACATCAGGCCTCACTCCACAAGGGCTACAGCCACTACCACAGCTTTCTTACGAGGAGTGGCTACCAAGGACATTATAGAGGCTGCTACTTGGACCTCCGTGCATACATTTGCCAAGCATTATAACTTACCTTTATACTCTAGATCCCGAGCTGGTTTTGCCACTGCTGTTTTGCAAGGGATCCTAACTACACCATAATCTCTACTCATTCCTCCTCCCCTAGTTTAGCTATGGTATTCTACCCATTTGTGAAGACTGCAGATGCATCCTTGAAGGACATAGTGCAGTTTTGTACCTACCATAAATGTAGATGTCCGATAGGAATGCATCTGCAGTCAGGATTACCCTCCCTCCTTCCCCTCTGAGGTACTCCTAGGGTATTTGCCAACCTTCAGCTAGCTTGGGGGGGATCTATTATGGTGTATTTGTTTGTATATATGTACATACATGCTTATTTTGTGTGTTTGCTCTCTACTATTTGGAAACTTTGGCATTTATCCAAATTTAGCCATCCAAGAGGGCACCTGGCATCTGGGGCAAGAAACACTGAGGAAAATGGTGTCGGCTGATGCCTTTATACCCGAAGAACTGCCGCAATGACGTCGGGTGAAGTGCGACACCAGCCGAAGCCAGAACCAGACTTTGGAATCCGGCTGACCGAAGGGCTGCCTGATGACAGGACAACCCATTTGTGAAGACTGCAGATGCATTCCTATCGGACATCTACATTTATGGTAGGTACAAAACTGTACTTTGCACTTCCCGGCCATGGCTCCACTTCCCATTTCACCTCACTTGTTTATGGGCTCTGAAAGAAGGATACTAATCACCTACCCACAATGCTTGTAGCTCCATATGGGGAGGAGTACTACTCAGAGTGGAGGATAAGAGCCCTAGGTTTGAAACCAGGCAAAAAAAATAATAATATGGTTTTAGGTCTACTGCTTGCAGTGTTTTTTTTCTGTGGAATGTGCTTGTAGTTGAGTGTGGAATTTGGAGTAAAAAGTGAATTTTTCAGTTCCAAGGGAAAAAAAATCTCTTGTTTAGTACAGTAAGTGTGTGTTTGAAGTAAATGGCTGTTCTCAGTCCTTAAAGATGTAGGATGTGATACTTGTGCTAAGTTTTGATGTTAAGGAGGAGAAGGAATTTAAGAGTTTAGACTTTGAGAACTTGTTGCTTTTTCTGATTGACAGTGATAAATGCTTTATTGAGAGCAGGTAATAAAGCAGTATTTTTAGAGTGAATTTGTAAGGCTTTAGAGTTTTCGATTGAGGTGTCTGCTATTAGAATATTGTATCTCATAGTACCATTTTTACTTGAAAACTTTAGTAAAAAATTGTATTAAACATCTGTGTCAGTGTTGCATAAACTAAAAAAATATGGACATTTTCAGGTTTGTTAACAATTTTAGTTTCTTCATAATGTAGTTTTAACATTAGTCGAGACATATAGATAATGGAGCATAGCTTAGTGGAATTAATAAGCAAGTGATGGTTACATGGCAATCTGACCTGCAAGAGCTGTTTTTGATGACTTCTACTGCTAATTTTCTGTGTGGCTCAAAGCAGACACCTAGCAATACTCTGGGTAGAAGCTGTCATAGGATCCACTTCCATCTTGACCTTCCTTTGTGGTTCTATTTTTTTCCATCGTGTCAGCAACTCATCAAATCTTACTGCGCAGTGAATCAGCTGTACAGACAGTTGTGTACCTAACTTTTAGCCTTCTTGAAGAATATTCATTTTATATAGAAAAAAGTTGTAAATGTGTGTATGTGTACATACATGTGTGTGTGTGTGTGTGTGTGTGTGTGTGTACTATATATTTATATATATATATATATATATATATATATATATATATATATATATATATATATATATATATATATATATATGTGTGTATACACACACACACACACACACATAAGTATATGCATCCGTGTCTATATAT
>NC_056743.1:313433622-313548622 GCF_019279795.1 Protopterus annectens | reverse complement strand
CCAACTTAATTTTTTTTACTCTGTTGCATTGTAATGTTTGGCATACTGATATGTTCTCCTTTATCTGAAGCTCTCCTGTCTTTTTTTCTTAGTCTTTTTGCCTCCCTTTGTATAATCTTTCACTTCTATATCATTCAAAAAACACATGTTCATCGTGTTTCACTGTTGCAGTCATTACTCTTGGGTTATCCTGCTGGCAGGCTACCTGCAGTCGGCCAGAATTCCAAAGTCTAGGTTTGGCGTTGGTTGCTGTCGCCTCTTCTCTGACGTCAGTGCGCCAGGGGTATAAAAGATGCAGCCGACGCCATTTTCTTCAGTCTTTCTTGCCGTGTGGTGCCCGAAGCAAAAGCAGTTTGCAAGTGCCGGTCGACCGACTCCTGAGATTTTCAAATCCGAGTTTCAGAACCGAAGTCTTCATTAAAGCTAAGTACCCCGTTGGGGAAACTTTTTTCTTGCTCCAGACCGATGTCAGAAAAAGTTAACAATTGTATTTCTTGTGGGAAGCAAATACCTCATAAGGATTTTCACTCTTACTCTTACTTGCCTAGGCCCTGATCACAACGTTGCTAGCTGTCAGTTTTGTGCTAGATTTAACCAACGCACTATTAAGCGTCGGTTCGATTTTGCATTTCATTACTTTGGCCAAAGATTCAATTATATAATGCCGTCGGAACAGCCGACTACCAGAGTTTACAAAAAACACAAGGACAAGGAAACGGATAGGCATCCGAGGTCCAAAACCGATGATGGGGCCTCCGGCCAGTCGCCGGTTCTCAGTGAGGCGCTTTCGCAGCCCCTGGCGCTTGCTACCTCAGAGCCACAGGCCGCTTTTGACTCCCACATGGAGCCAACTGGGCCTCTGGATACTCAAGGTATTGGACACTCTGAAATCATTCCCTCAGATGGGTCCAGAGCCGCCGAGCAGGCATCGGCTTCTGAGGGTGTCTTCAGACCTACACAACTATGTGTTAAGCCATCTTCAGCTTCAAAGACAAAGACTAAAGCAACTCTAAAGACAAAGAAACAAGTACAGCATTCTCCTACTCAGACTTCCATGCCTAAAAGACATATGCTTAAAATGGCCGAAGACCTAATTACTTTGATCAGGGGTTCCCATCCCCCTCCTGATAAGAGGCCTAGGCAAGAGATAGAATATGATTCTTCTGATCAGGCTTCTATTTCCTCTGATTCCTCTTCTGAACAGGATTATTCCATGCTTCCCTATGAGGACTCTGATGCTGAAGAATCCATTCCTTCAGCCTCTCCTCCTGAGGATTATTCTTTTGGGGAAACCCTGCATACCATGAGGGAGCATTTCCACTGGGAGAGCCAAGATTATTCTGAATCTAAGAAAAGGCTCAGAGACTTTCTGCTACTTCCTCAGCACAGACCCCTTGCTATTGCACCTGTTCTAGACATTGTAGATGATTTATTTTCAGAGTCCGGCCTGTCCCCTGACTCTTTACCCCCTGCACCTGCTAAGCCAGACCAATACTACAGGGTCCCAGATTCTCATAAATTCCTATATAAAAACCCCGCTGCTGACCCAGAAACTATATCTCAGGGTCCCAAAGGGGTCAAAGCTTCCACTGCAAAAAAACCCTGTTCCCTCCGATAGGGATTCTAGGACTCTGGACAGATGGGGGGAAAAAAGTTTACACTTCTGCTACCTTGGCTGTAAGGGCTTTAAATTGTCAGTTTCATATGCTTAAATATCAGCAATATTTAATGTCACTGCTTAAACAGAAATTGTTGACAAATACTGAATGTTCGGAGAACAAGGAAATGCAGGATTTATTGCATGCAGCTGAACAAGTGGGAAAGCATACTTTGCAATGTGGTTATGGTTCACTGGAGGCCTCTTGCAGGGCCGCTGTTACAGGTTCTGTTATTAGAAGGCATGCTTAGTTGAAGGAACAGAATCTGCTTGACCATGTTAAAGCAAAATTATTAGATGCTCCATTACAGCATGATACTTTGTTTGGCACTAAAGCAGAAGAGGTGTTGAAAAAATGGAGGATAAAGCAAAATCCATGCAGACAGTTAAGGATTTCTTACAGGTACAGCCACCTAGATTTAGCAGGAACTGGCCTTCTAAAAATTGGTCCTTTCCAGTGTCAGACAGACCACAAAGCGGCAGATACAGGCGTCCCAGAGGCAGATCTCAGCCCCAAGGCTCATACATTCCTAAACAATGGGGTGCTCCTACCTCCAAAAGCGGAGAAGACAAATTACAACCTTACAGGAAACGGTCCCAATGACTTTCTTCTGCCAGATCCAAGCACGTTTCTTTTGGCAGCCCCCTTAGGGGGAAAACTAGCACTTTTTTCATCAAGTTGGCAAATGGTTACCCAAGACAAATGGGTCTTGAACATAGTATCCCGAGGCTACAGGTTCCATTTTCACACCATACCAAGGTCAAAAGGTATGCCAGACCTGCCACACAATCAATGGGCAGAGGCACAAAAGCAAATTACAGCCCTCATGGACATGAGGGCCATTCAACAAGTACCACAACAAGAGCAGGGGCAAGGATTTTACTCCAGACTTTTCTTAGTGCCCAGAAAGGACAAAACCTGGAGACCAATACTGGACCTGTCTATACTAAATACGTTTCTGGAAATTCCAAAATTCAAGATGTTGACTCTACAGCAGCTACTGCCCATGCTGGGCAAGAAGGCTTGGCTCATAACTTTGGATCTAAAAGAGGCATACCTGCATGTCTCAATCAGAAAATCTTGCAGAAGATACCTCAGATTCATAGCTGGCTCAATGCACTGCCCTTTGGCTTATCTACTGCACCCAGGGTCTTCACAAAATGCCTGGCACCAGTAATTGTGTTTTGCAGACAAAGAGGAATCCAAATATATCCCTACTTGGACAGCTGCCCTATTCAAGCAGAGAACAGAGACATTCTTCTAAAGCATCTGGAGTATGTAAAAAGATTACTAATTGGCCTAGGGTACACAGTAAACGAAAAGAAATCAAAACTAGTGCCCTCTCAAGAGATAATATTCCTGGGTGCAAGCTTAAATGCAACTGCCCAGATGGCTTATCTCACGCCAGACAAACAAAAACAACTGACTTCTTACTTCAAAAAATTGGCAACAAAGACCCACCTATCTGCAAGGAAAATCCTGCAGGCTTTGGGTTTCATGGCATCCTGCATTCTACTAATTCCATATGCCAGACTGCATATGAGAAAACTACAGTGGTATCTAAAAAGTGGTAATGACAAAAAATCACACTGGTGTTGCCCAGATAAAATCACCAACCTTTATTAAAATTAGCACAAATCTTCACTGACTAAGCGCTTTCACCCTGGTAGGGCATATTCAGAGTTAGTCTACAAATTCTATCATGATCTTTATATACACCTTACAATCATCAGTGTAATCAAATCTAATTGAATACCAATGAATCAATCATCTCACAACCTTTTGTGAATTAACCCTGTGGTTGTCCATTAAAACTACTTCTATAATCTTCAGAAATCAGTCCTTCCTTATGTAGTACACAATAGTATAAGGTAATAAAGTGGTAATACAAGTCATACTGTTTCTTGTTCAAGCATAAATTTGTTAATAAAAAGTATAATAAAATTAATAAATGTAAAAATAAAAAATAAAAAATGAAAAATATAACATCAATACAATAACAATAAAATGGATCATAAAGAATAATAATAATAAACGTGATCCCTATATATGTTAACCAAAAATAAATGAATAATAAATCATTGTTCAAATATATTAAATATACTCTGCCTTGTGTTTTAATATACAAGCTAGGGATAGGGTGTCATTGATGCCAGCTTCTAGACGAATCTGCCAAAGGCATTCCCTAACCTCTAGAATAGTTTTATAGTCTCCTTCAAACTCTCTTGTACAAAGCCCATCTATAACAAAAAATAAAAATGTCCTAAAGTTAGGACAGTTATTCGTATGGTTGTATAGTGAGTTAGTAGATTTCTTGTTTTTGATGTCCCTGTAATGCTCTAATATTCTGTATCTCAACTTTCTAGTGGTCATGCCTGTATAAAATGTTGGACAAGAAAGACAGGTGGCCACATAAATTACCATGTAGTGTTGCAGTTGCAATAGCCCGGGCTCCTCAACGTCCTCTTAAAGTTCCCCACAGAGACATAGGGGCCGTCGTTGATGTATTTGCATGCTTTGCAACTGCTGCACTTAGCCATCGTAGCAGGTCTTTGGCCAAAAGTTGTCGGTGTTCTCTCTAAGCACTCCTTAGTATTTAAACCCTTACTGTTAATAAAAAGAGGAGTTTTGCCTAGTGTATCATGTAAGTCTGTAGGGACCATGTCTTCCCATGTCCTTTGAATAATATTTTTGACTTCCATGGCTAGAGAGTTGTGCTGTAAAATCATTCCAGGAGGAATGTTTTTGTTACTTTGTTTAGTGATTCTTGGTTTGTTAGTGTCAACTGTCCTTTGTGTGTCATTCAAAATGGGGATAAAATTAGTAGTCCTTCTCCTGGTGATATCATGTTGAAGCACGGTAAGCATGTCCAGCGGATAACCCCTTTGGACAAACAAGTCCCTCAAAACCCCCATTTCATCAATAAATTTGCTGTCCTCACTGACAATACGTGACACCCTAATCATCTGTCCTTTGGCCGCGTTCTTCTTAACATAGTAGGGATGGCAACTGTCATAATGTAAAAATGAGTTACTGTAAGTTTTCTTCCTATATAAATTGGATTCTATTCCTCCATTATTAATGTATAGTCGTAAATCCAGGTAATCTATCGTCTTGCTGTCAACATTGTATGTAAATTTCAAAAATGAAGTGGTGTTTAAATATTTTATAAAGCCCTCTACTTCATCCCGAGTGCCTTTCCAAAGGAACAAGATGTCATCCAAGAATCTCAAATAGATGGTCAACCTGGATCTATATTCAGATTCCAGCACAAATTGTTCCTCCAATTCAGCTAAGACTAGATTGGCATATATGGGTGCACATTTGGCGCCCATAGCCACCCCAGTAGATTGTCTGTAAAATTCATCCTCAAATCCTATGTAGTTGTTCTCCAGTACAATTCGCATCATATCAACCAGTAGGCCTCTCTTCACCTGATGTATGTCACTGTGTTTATCCAGACTCCTACCAAACCACTCCAACCCAATGTCGTGGGGAATCACTGAAAATAAATTTGTAATATCCACAGTTACAAAAATAAATTCCCCTAAAGGTACATTAAAGTCCTAAGGCAGTCTAAACAGTGCCAAGAATCTTTTAATACATGCGGCAAATTATCCAGAACCTTCTTGGTCAAAATATCTATAAATGATGGTAATGGTTCCATTTTGGAACCCCTGGCTGCAACAATGGGTCTAAATGGAGGGTTGACCATATTTTTATGAATTTTAGGTATCCCAAATAAACTAGGCATAACTGGGTGTTCCACTTATAGATATTTGTATTCATCTGCATCAATAAATCCTTCACAAAGCAACTCATAGAGTTGCCAGTCAATCTTGATGTAAGCCTTATGGACGTCAAATTTAGAAGCTAGCTCATATGTATTGGAGTCTCGGATAATACTCTGCATGTGCCAAGAGTAGCCAGTATTTGACATTATGACTACTCATCCCCCTTTGTCTAGTTTCATAACCCTGTAATCAGTACTAGTCGAAAGTTCTTTTAAGCAAAATGCTTCAGCCGATGTCAAATTTCTATTGTCTACAACAGGCCTTTTGTCAATCAATCTCCTAATCTGGGTGGTACATAGGCATTCAAAAGCCATGATCACAGGGTTATATGGAGGTATGAATACACTGCTTCTCTTAAGTGTAAGTATTTGCGTCTCCCTATCTACTTGTGTTTTATTACTAAAAAAACAGCTTTGTTTAATTTCCTAGTGTACAACTTCAGATTGATGAGCAATTTTCCAATATCATATTTAAAATTGGGGACAAAAGAAAAACCTTTTCTCAATAAACTTAAATGACTTTCAGATATCTCCAAGTCAGAATAGTTGTAAACATGAAAGGAATTATCCCCAATTATAGAGGGACTCCCATTAATGTTATTCTCCAAGCATGGGGTCATGATGGTATCAAAGGGGTTGGGGGAACTATCGACTGGTATGTCGGTATTGGTGATTAAGCCATCCATAATTGAGTGTATAGAGAAATGAATCTCCACCTCTTGTGAATAATTCATCTGTGATGCCAATTCCTGGTATTGAAGTTGTTCCTCCTCTGGCCCCCACCCCTCCAGTTGTTTTCTGGGTAAAACCCTTGTCTCTGGGGTGTCCTCTGGTCTGTCTGTTCCAGTGGACGGCCCCGGTTTCTCAACCTGTCCAAACGCCTTAGTGGGGGTTGGTTCTCTAAAAAAAACTTCCTCTTCCTCTATGTCTGTGTGTAACTCTTCAATCCCCCCCACATCAGTCTGGTTAGTATCCCTCCTGATGTCCCTTTCCAGTAAGTTTTCCTTTTTGTTGTTCGGTGTAGGGTAAGCTCTTTTTTCTTTATACTCATTAGTGTCCCTCAGTGTCTTTTTTTGTTTTCTTTCCATGCTAGTCTTAACAAAGACAACTGCCCAGATGGCTTATCTCACGCCAGACAAACAAAAACAACTGACTTTTTACTTCGAAAAATTGGCAACAAAGACCCACTTATCTGCAAGGAAAATCCTGCAGGCCTTGGGTTTCATGGCATCCTGCATTCTACTAATTCCATATGCCAGACTGCATATGAGGAAACTACAATGGTATCTAAAAAGTGTTTGGACTCGGCATTGCCACAGCCTGGAGACGGTAATTACACTCATTCCCTGCCTGCAACAGGAGTTTCGATGGTGAGCAGAGGCCTGTCACCACAACAAGAGTCTGCCATTCAGTTTACCCACAGCCAGACAAACACTGACAACGGATGCATCAGATTATGCCTGGGGGGCCCATATGGCAGGAAAATGTATTCAGGGCACATGGCCTGCAAGCCAGATGCATCTTCACATCAATCAAAAAGAGATGCTAGCTGTTCAAAATGGCCTGACAGCTTTCAAAGATCTACTTCATCCAGGACAGCTACTGATAAAGACAGACAATACGACGGTCATGTAGTACATAAACAAGTAGGGCGGTACACATTCTTACCCCCTCTGCAGACAAGCAGTGACCTTATGGGACACAGCATTGACTTATCAAGTTCACCTGCAAGCACAATTCCTGCCAGGAAAAACAAATACTGTGGCAGATGAACTAAGCAGAAACCTCATGGATCCCCACAAATGGAAACTGGATCCACAAGTCTTCAGTATGATAACCAGGAAATGGGGATGCCCAGACATGGATCTATTTGCCTCCCCTCACAACTGCCAATTGCAGAGATTTTGCACAAGGATTTATCACAAGCAAGCATGGAAAGTGGACGCCCTATCCTTCAGCTGGAAAAATGTGACAGTATATTCCTTTCCTCCACTGTGTCTCCTTCCCGTGGTACTCCTAAAGGTCAGGCAAGAGAAGCCAAAAATGATACTGATTGCACCAGACTGGCCACGCCAGCACTGGTACCCAATCCTAAAGAGCTTATTTCAAGGTCCAGCATGGATATTGCCTCAGACTTCTCACTTGCTGACCCAACAAAACAATCGGATCCTGCACAGCCAACTCAGGACCTTAAATCTGGCAGCATGGCGGATAATGTAGCCATTCAGAACACTCCTCCTTCAATGGCTGTTATGGATGTTATCTTGGAGGCCAGGAGGCCTAGTATCAGAAAATCTTATGCAGAAAATGGAAGAGATTCTGTGCTTGGAACCAGGAACAAGGCATTGACACATGTGTACCAAATATCCCTCAGATTTTACAATACCGAACTGAGATGCTGAAGAAAGGCCTTTCTTTCTCATCAATTAAGATTCATGCCTCTGCCATTTCAGCTCATTACAACACGGAACCACCTATCTTTTCTCATCCTTTAATAAGGCAGTACCTCAGAGGGGCCAAAAACATCAGGCCTCCAAGGAGAGCACCAGTTCCGGCATGGGACCTCAATTATGTTTTGGAAAAACTCACACTGCCTCCTTTTTGAGCCAGCCTCAACAGCGGATATAAAATTCTTATCCTGGAAAACAGATCTGCTCCTAGCAATAACCTCTGCAAGACGAGTCTCGGAGTTACAAGCACTCATGGCTGTGGAATCTTTTATCATTTTTCATCCAGACAGGGTTTTTCTGAGGACAAACCCAACATTTCTGCCTAAGGTGGTGTCTAGTGTGGACCTCAACCAAACCATTCACTTGCCTACCTTTTATCCAAACCCACAGAACAAGGGTGAGAAAATTCTGCATTCTTTGGACATACATAGGCAGTTACGCTTCTACTTGGACAGACCTAAAGCCTTCAGAAAGACTGAGCAGCTTTTAGTGTCATATGCTGTAGGATCACAAGGAAAGGCTACTATTTCTAAATGGATAGGCCATTGCATACGCTTCTGCTATTTTCAACATGGCAAATCAGTGCCTAAGGGCATTAGGCCTCATTCTACCAGAGCAGCAGCCACTTCAGCAGCCTTCCTCAGAGGAGTACCCACCAAAGACATCTTAGAGGCTGCAACTTGGAGTTCAGTGCACACTTTCACAAAGCACTACAACTTACCTCTTTACTCTAAATCCAGAGCAGGCTTTGCCACTGCAGTTCTGCAGGGCCTCGTAGCCTCTCCTAATCCTATTTAGACCAGCCACCCATCCTCAGCTTTGGGATTCAACCCAAGAGTAATGACTGCAACAGTGAAACACGATGAACATAAGTCCCAGCAAAGAAAAGGGGGATGGTGGGTGGGTAACCTGGACTGCAACAGTGAATACACTCGAAGATCTACATTTATGGTAGGTACACAACTGTACTTTCTCCACCATACTGATATGTCAGCCACTTTCAGTGAAACATGCTCAGACATTGTAATCCCTTTATTCCTTTTTACATGCTTCAGATTTGCCACTGAAATAGTCACCTCTTTCATTATACTGACCAGGTACTTTTTTGGAACATTCTAGTCCATTTTACAAGGAAGATTGAAGACATTAAGGAGGTTGTGATTTCTTCTTGTTCTTGCTGTCTGAATGCAAGATCATAAGAGTTTTCATCTCAAACTTTCATAACTCAACAATTTAATTATGCATTGCAATGCATTTCAGTGTTTCCTGCTGCTATTTGTAGTCTCAAAAAATCCTTACTGCAGTGCATAGTCATGGTAAATGCTGCATTTAGTTTGGTTACTCTTAGTAGTCATTGTGTGTTGTATACTACCGTCATCTGCACATCTTCTTGTTGTCTTGTAATATTTTCTTTCTTGTCTTCTTCTAGTTTAAGTAAAACGTAACACTTTACAAATGTTCAGTAGTCTAATTGTGTTGACTTTATTTTTCAAAGGTTCATTGACACTAATTAGGTTACTGATCCATAAGTATCTTTAGAAGCGTAGCCATACATTCCCATTAAGTTTTTAGCCCGTACATTTTAAGTATCTGTAACCTAGAGTACATAGAACATTTATGAGAGACAAGGATATTAAACCAGGGGTGAATTTGTGGTTATCCAGCCATTCGTCCAGATTACTTTTAAGTAATATAAGAGAAGCACTTTTCTTTATGTGGAGAGTAAGACTATTCCAAAGAAATGGCATTTTCTGTGATGCATGTTTATCTCTCCAACATGTTGCATTTATGTTGCAAAAGAGATTTGGATCTCTTGAGCGGGTGTTTATGCCTCCATTCGACTTGAGGATGTGCAGTAGGCCTGACATGATGGGTCTGTTGAGACTGTGTACATGAGGCAGAGGTAGCCTGCCGGTAGTTGTATAAAAATTGTTTTTATGTATGTAAAACATTTGGTGTTTTAGTGTTTGTGTACACTTTGTGACTGCTTGCATTAATTATTTAATTACTTGTCGGTACCACAGTGATACGTTACAGAAACAAGCAGGGGGCACCAGGTCTTACCTTCTGTGCAGGCTGGCGACGATGGCTTGGCAGTTAGCTTTATAGCACTGTATAACCCTCTAAGCATCTTGCATGCTGTCAGAGCAGAATTTAGTCTCAGACAAAAGCTAAAAGGATAAAAACTAAAACTTAGTAAAAGGATGCAAGGCCTAAACAGCATGTCCTACATGGACTGACTGAAAACCCAGTCACCATACTCTGTACCCTACAGATTGCTTAGAGGTGACCTGTGCCTGGCATACAAGGTGCATTCTCTGACCCCGTACTGATGGATTTACTGCACAAGTCAGATAGCATCAGAAATACTGTGTCTAGGGATCTAAACCTCTTCTGCAACAACAACAAAATGGTTTGGAAGGAAAAATATACCTTGCAGGGGATACTGCTTCTCTGCAACAGAATCCCCATCAAACAGAATGTATCCCTGTCTATATTCAAGTACAACTTGGATCTGTGGATGGGATGGGAAACAGAAACTTTGCTGCAGGACTGCTTCCTGTATTATTGATGGACAGTGGCAGCTTCTGAATGCTCTATTCTATGCATGTATTCCCTCAAATTGTCTATAGTATGCTCCCAGTTATGCTCATTATGGGTAATTGTATAATTATTGACCATGTGATGGGTAAAGCCAATCTCTAACCAAATGGGATATGTCTATTCCACCACAAAAAGGGAACTTGGCTAGGCTTAAAATGGCCACTAACCTAGTAATTGCCTATCAACAAAGCTGATCAGGAACAAGACGGACCCTCTTTAATAGAAATTGAATGTTGGGGTCTTCCAGGAAAGGATCCAGTTGTGGGGGAATACCTCAAATAGATACTTTTAAATGTTTTGAAAAGAGGCAAACATAAGTTCTGCACTTGGACTCGCTGCAAGAAGGCCTGGAAAACAGATGCATTTTCATTCCTGTGGTTGGAAAATTTCCCATATGCATTTTCACCCTTTCCACTGATATTCAGGGTAATTTTGAAGTTTCAGAAGGGCTCTCCAAAAATGTTTTGTTTTTTTCACTCTTCTGGTCCAAGCATCGTTGCTTCTCTCCTTCTTATGAAATCGCCCAGTGACAATTACTACAAGCTTCCTCACAGATTCTATCTACTCACACATGGAGGGGGACTTTGATGCATCCCAGTGTCAAACAACTTTGACTTACTGCCTGAATGATTCAATTCTAATATGCACCTTTTCATGAAGACATGCAGCAGGTATTAAAGGAAGCAAGGAATCCTGCTACTAGAAAATCTTGTGTTAACCAATGGAGATAATTTTCTAGTTGGTGCCTCACCTATAACAAGGGCCCTATTCGGAATTATTACCACTGTTTCTCAAACTTTTGATTGAGTTGATGACATATTTATTCTTACGGCAGTGGAATTTATCAGTCATTTCAGCATTTCTGCCATGGATCCTCCTCTTCAGATTTAAGCTGCTCTACAAAGAGGTTTTTCTATTGATATGTAAGCTCTGCTGTTAGTCAAGTGACACTTAAATGGGATCTTTCCATTTTGCTGGAAAAGTTGCTTCTGCCTATGGTTGAACCAGCTATTCTGGTTGCTTTTTGTTCCTCTTTTTGGTAGACTTGTTTTGCTGTGATATCTACAGTTGAGTATCTGGGTTACAGCTGTTCATGTTGTGTTAACCCTTTTGCTTTTCCATGCTTATACAGTTATCTGTATGGAAAAAAATAAATGCCCTTACTACTTTCATAGTGTAGCGTACCTTCATTCTAGCCATCTGTTTTGCTCATTTCTTTCAGAATTTGACTGACAGGGAGAATGGATTCTGTATACACTGGTCATGCTTTTGCATCTCTGGTATTGTATTTTCAGTACAAAGCTTTTTAGTAAAGCTGTACAGCTGTGGAATTCATAGAATATGATTGGAAAAGGACAACATGTGTCAATTCAGACAGTTCACTTGATTGTTCCTTACTATATATTTTCTTATTTCCACTATGGTAAAACAATTCCAAAAAGAATTAAGGCAGGTTCTAATAGAACCATGTTTTCTTTGATGGCATATTGAAATGGGGTGGACACATCGTTCTAGAGGCAGCTACATGGTCCTCTGTACATACGTTTACAAAGCATTACAGATTGGATTCCTTTTCCAGTCATAAAACTGTCTGTGATAGAACCATTCTCCAGGGACTGCTGGATCCACATCCTTCCTCATCTCGGTTTGGAAAAGCTTTGGCAGTTAACCCACATAGCTTAAGGCTACTGCAGCAGTGAGAGTTATGAACATTGTATAGTTGTCTAAGTTGCATTTACGGTAACAGTAGATGTTTGAATTCCTCATTGCTGCAGTAATTGCACCCATCCTCCATCTACTTCCTGTGTATGAGGTTTCTTGGTTGGGTTGTAAATTCTTTACTTCTATTACATGTTGTTTTCTCAGGATTAGAATGTTCCTATTCTTATAGACAAAGTCTTGAAGAAATTCTGTAGTAATTTTAATTTAGAATGCTGAATGTTCATTATGTTGATCACTCCTGCAGTAGCTGTAGCTATATGGGGTTGTATCCTGCCAAGGATACAACAGCCAGCCAGCTTCCAAAGCCTTTGTGCACCTTCCATGCACTCAAACTGTCAAGCAGCTTGAGCTGAGATGACTAAAAGACAAATTTGGATGTCAAGTCCTTCAGAGCTTTACTGCCACCGAAGAGTAAGCTTCTCTAAGGCTGTTAAGGATCTGTCCCTTTGCTAGGCAGGTAAGTTCCCTTTGAGGAAGACCCTTTTCCATTTTCTAAATATTTTTGTGTTTTATCACTTTCCTATTCAGGAAAGTTATTTTAAAGCTCAGAGCTTTGTTTTATTAGATCATCAGGAGACTGTATCGTACTTTAAATGGGGATGTTGTTTTTTTTCCTGCAAGTTTAAAAGTTGTGTAAAGTAAAACCATTTTCTGTTGAGAAGGTGTTTATTTTACTTTCTTGGAGCTATCATAGTTTTTAAAGTGCTTTTTACTGTGTTTTTTCTCTTTAAAAGTGACATTGAAATACTTTTCAGGAAAAGAGTCACCATTTTGTACTTGACCATGGAACAAACTGCCGATCCCATGGTCAGTCCTTCTTCCAACTCATTAAAGTCAAGTACGCCTCCAGGCATTTATGTAATTACCTCCTACTGATGCCTCTAGCTGTCAAATATTGGTTGTTCATATTTGTATTAATAATTTCAAATCCACGCTACATACAAGGTATCATAAGATTTCATCTTAAAACATGCATGATGGCAAACACAACTGTATTGAAATTTGTCCTCTGTCTAATGTGGCTAAAGAAATATTTCATGTTAGTGTACTGTTTACTTGCGTTATAACAATTTTCATATTTCTTTAAATATCTCAACATTCAGGTAACACAGAACTGCATAGCCTCATATGAAAGCTGACAGCTGTATGAAGAAAATCCTGCTAGCAGTATGTGTCTTACTTGAATGGTTACTGAGGTATCATAATCTGTTTATACTACAAAACAAAATTAATATTCACTGCCTTTAGTTTACTTTATAAAATCCAGTAAAGCATTGAACTGAATGAATGCCACTAATGTAAAGATTAATTTAGCCTGATTATTTTGCCATTTACAATTTTATAGCAACAGTTTTGGTTCCAGGGATATGAGTATTTGTTAGAACTGTAAGATAACTTCATTTTTCTTAAAGACCCAAGCAACACCCACTGCGAGTTAAAGGTACACACTGAAAAGAGCTGTGCTGAAAGGAATGATTTAAAAAGAAAAAGTTAAGCAACCCGCCTTTGCCACCACAGCAGGCTAGCAGTTTGCCTCAGTCTTGGGTTCATAGGACGATACTATGCCATTGGCCCAGAGGCCCTTACAAGCCTAGCCAAGAATTTCACCCATGTTCCCACAAAGTCAGCATCAGTTTTCCCTGTCCTGCAGGGACACAGGTGGGATCACAGGCGTATATTTTCAGTTTCCCATCCAGTCTTCTAGATTCATCTTAAAGAGGGCTAGTGAGGTACTCTGTTTGACATGGAGAGTGAATCTATTCCACAGATGAGGAAGTCATTGGGACACAAATCTATCCCGCCAACAAATTCTTTTAATGTCACAGACCAGGGGGCATTGTACTCGATAATAGGTCTGATAAGGGAGGAGTACAGGGATGTTATGATCTCCTTGTTCTTGATGAAATGCCCTTACTTATGAGGTGGGCCATGTGGAAAGCCTTCTGTACAATGGAGGCAATGTGGTGATCAAAAGTTAGGTTGCAATCAAACTGGGTGCCCAAGTCCCTCATGACAGATTGTGTGCTTAGTACATTGTTAGTGTGATAATTAGTGGGAATGCCGTTTTCCCCAAAGGGGATAATGATTCACTTCTTGGCATTCGGTTTGAGGCCATGCTTCTGACATCAGTCATTATTGTGGGTAAAGCCCTCTTGGAGGATTTTCACATCACTAGTGGAAGAGCTGAGTGGTCTAATGGGCAAGTGCACTAGATGGATTACTTTTGCAGTGACCATTTGTTGTACATCAGAACATGCACCTTTTACCCTGGATCCTTCTGGTAAAGTATCTAGCCACTAGGGACTGGGTGTTAGCTACATCCTCTGAAGTTGTTGGGGTCCCCTCAGTAGGTAATGGAGAGACATTATTGTTGGTCCTGGGAGAGCGAGCAGGCAAGGCTTCCCTTTTATGTGAGAATGCTGTGCCCTTCTCTGGAGAAGCTGCTGCTTCCATTAGTAGCATGGTTGGCCACATTTTTCCTGTCAAAAAGAAACAGAAAACAAAGCATCAACCTACTCCTCCTCATTTCCTTAGACAGGAGTACTTTACTAGGTCTGGCTCAGGGCTTAATTCAGGTCCTTGTTGTAGTTTCTGGTAAAAGAAAGAGGGATACCTCTTTTCCTGAAGAGATTCAAAATTCTGAAGCTGAACAGGAAGAAGGGACGATGCATGGTTTTCTGCTCAGATCTGTGATTGAGATGCAGAGAAGACCTCAGTTTCATTTTCTTCCTGTGGTGGTTTCTTTTCTCTTGGACTTTTGCTAGAATGTGCCATTTTTTTCTGTGGGAGAACACAGAAGTTTTTCACTCCCTCAGAAAATACTATGACTTGTTACAGAAGAAATTGCTAGAACCTACACCCATTCCTGCTGTTCCGTCGACTTTTAGAGAATGTGTGTATGCCTGCAATTTTCCAGATAGTCAGCCAGCTGACCCTAAAAAAGCAGATGAGATGTATAAGTTTTCTTAGTCTTAAGATTTTATAGACTGTTCCCAAATCTGACCCAGCAGCTATAGCTTTAGTTGATCCCACTGCTTCTAAACACCTTGGGAATCCAAATCCTACCCTTTCTGGTAAGGATGGGATAATTATTGATTGGTATGTGAAAAAAGTGTATACTTCTGCATCTTTGATTTTCAGAATTTTTAATTGTCAGGCTCATTTGTTAAAGTTTATTCTCACTAATTTTGGCAAAAAGCAGAGTAACATTATCAACAAAATACAAGTAAACAGACATTTAGGAAGTGGCAAGGGGGTTCCAAAAAGAAGCCTCAAACCTGCCAAAACCAACGGCAGTCCAAGAACTCTGTTATGACTGTCCAAGAGACCATGTGACCCCCCCCCTCCCAACTCCATTTTTCTCTCTGGTAATAGATGGATCTGATGTCTCTCTCAGCTGATGGGTCTCTGGTTCGTCTTCAGCTGCTTCATTAAATTTTGGCTCCATAGCTCGAGCTCCTTCCCTTACCTGTAATCCTTTATTCCCCTCAGATCTGGTTTGCTGCTTCAGTATTTAGAGGTTGTCACTGGTAGCTCGAGTAGTTTGTGGGACAGATAAGTAATTTCCTGTTTATCATGGTTATTTTTTCACTTAATTTTTTTCTCTTCCCGGTTGTTTATTATTAAAATAAGTTTGAAATTATACAGGTTATTTATCTCCTTCTGTTCTAGTCATCAGACCTTGTGCCTACATTTGTGTAAAATCTTACCATAATGGTAGATGTCCTTGCCTTTACTGCTGCAGTATTCATTACAATATGGGATTCCCTGACAGAGAAGCTCAAACATGTGGCCAGTCTATCAAAGACTACTTGTTGCTTATTTAAAAGGTATGTCGAATGTCACCCAAATGCTTTTTGCTTAGCATCGGCATAAAGCTGATGTTCAGGCATACCATAAACAGAACTGATTGCCACAGTAAGAACGCCAGTGCAAGGAACCCAAGAGGTAATCTTACATCCAGGAAAGTAAGAAACTAAGGGGGTGGAGGGAGGGAGGGAGCAAATATTCAGCAGTGAAGGCAAGGGCATCTACCATTATGGTCAGATTTTACCCAACTGTACTATGTCCTTACATTCATTACTGCAGTGTTCATTATGATATGGGAGAGTGCCAAAGCTCAAGAGGAGATGGAGGGGGAAGGAACAGAAGCTTCCCCTAAAAAGCCATGAAGAATGGCACTAGCAAACCAGCCCTAGCACTAGAGATGCCATCTCACTTTTAAAGCTTGGTAAAGGTATGCACAGAAGACCAGGTAACTGCTTCAAGGATAGCATTAGTATTTAAGCCCTTGAAAAGAGCACCAGAAGAACCCACAGTTCTAATAGAATGAGTCTTAACTGAAGAAGGAGGGCTCTTGCCATGATAAGTGTAACAAAAGGAAATAGCCTTAGAAATCGAAGAAGAAATAGTTTGCTTGGATACAGCAAGTCCCAAAGATCTGGAATGAAAAGAAACAAGTAACTAATCAGATTTTCTAAAAGCTTTAGTCCTTTCCAAGTAAACCCTGAGTTGCCTATGCACATGCAAAGTATGTAGCATCCTCTCACTATCGTCATGTGGAGAGGGAAAAGTAGGCAGATTAATAGACTGGTTAAGTGAAAGATCATTACCCACCTTAGGCTTAAGAGAAGGGTTAGTGCACAAGGACACTCTGTCCTCGTGAAAGATAAAAAAAAAAGGAGGACAAGGCATAAGGGCCTGCAACTCAGACACCCATTTGGCAGAAGTAAGAGCCAACAAAAGAACAGTCTTCCAGGAGCAATGATGCAAGGAGGCTGAAGTATCAGGCTCAAAAGGAGCCCGAGTCAACTTCTCCAAAACAAAGTTAAGATCCCAGGGAGGAGGAACAGGCTTCCAGGGAGGTCTAATAATAAGGATGCCTTTAAGAAATTGTTTCAACTCAAATCTAGAAGCTGCAGAGTTAGCTGATAATTGGGTGTTAATAGAAGAGTAGGCTAAAGCAACATTGAGCAACTCACACAAATAAGAGAGAACCAAAGGAACATCCACAGTAAGTGGGTCTAGGTTGCGAGAGAGACACCAAATAAATAAAAAAACACTTACATTTGGATAAGTAGGATTTCCCAATAGTAGGTTTCCTGGTCTCCTGCAAGACTTGCAGCACATCCTCTGAAAGCAGGTGTCTATGAAGAATCAAAATCCTATCACCCACAGTGTCAGTTGAAGTGTGGACAGGTGGGGATGGATGAGAGATCCCTTGTCTTGTGTGATTAGATCCACCCTGTGGGGTAACTTGATTGCCCCTTGGATAGATGCAGAAGTAGAGGGAACCAGTGCTGTCACGGCCAAAAGGGAGTCGCCAAAAAGATTTTGGGAGCATCCTGTTGAGTTTTGAACAGGACTTTCGGAATGAGAGGAATTGGAAGGAATGCATAAAGAAACATCCCCTTCCAAGAAAAGGAGAGGGCATCCACCTTCCATACCAGAGGACCTGGGATGCTGGCAGAAAATAGAGGAAGTTGTCTGTGCAGAGTGGAGGCAAAAAGATCGCTTGAGGACTATCCCACTGGTGGATAATGTCCAGAAATGCATCCCTGTGAAGCATCCATTCTTGGGACTGAGTTAAAGACCTGCTCAGAGTGTCTGGCACAACGTTTTGACCGGAGGGGATATAAACTGCCCAAAGAGTCACTTGATACTTGACAACAAGTTCCCATACCAGAAGGGCCATTTGGCAAAGAAGATAAGATCTCTTTCCTCCCTGTTTGTTGATATACCACATCACTGTGATATGGTCTGTGAAAATCTTGAGAGGCCCTGGAGAGAAAAGTGGTTGAAAGGCCTGAAGAGCCAGCAGAAGAGCTGTCATCTCTTTGACATTGATGTACTCCTGATGAGGTGACCACATCCCCTGTACCTTCAAGGAGCGAAATGTTGCCCCCATCCCATGTCAGAAGCATCTGTGAACATTTCTTGAGAGGGAAGAAGGGGATGAAAAGGAATCCCTGGATTCAGAGACAGTTGCTGATCCACCAGTGAAGTTCCTGTCTAAGACAATGAAGAAGAGGAACCACAAAGTCTAGAGAATGTGCATGTTGGAGCCACACTGACTTCAGAAACTACTGAAACTTTCCCATGTGAAGTTTGGCCAGAGGGAGCATCAGAATGGTGGATGCTATAAAACCCAGAGCTCTCAAACTCCCTGGCAGTAATGGAAGCCTGTAGAAGAAGAGTGTGAAAGAAAGAAATGAGAGGTAGAGGGGGCAGGGATGCAAGCATTGGCACAGTCTGAATCCTGCAACCCATAAAACCTGATCCTGAGAAGGAGTCCGAGAAGACTATATGAAATGTATAGTGAACCCCAGGCTCTGAAGAAGGGAAACGGCAAACTGAAGATTTTGCAAAAGGGTCTCTGGAGAAGACGCCTGAATCAACAGGTCGTCTAAGTAAGGAAATATTTGGACACCTCGAAGCCTGCAAAAAATAATCACAGAAGCAAGGTATTTGATGAATATCTGTGGGGCAGTAGAACGGCCAAAAGGCAAAGTAGAGAACCGAAAATGCCAGGAAGCAACATAGAAACACAAGAACTTCCTGAAAAAGAGGATTGCTCGGAATATGGAGATAAGCACCCTTGAGATCCAGACACACCATGTAGGCTTGAGGGAGCAAGAGAAGAAACAACTCAAAGGGACAGCATCCAAAAAGAAAGCACTTTTAGAAAAGTATTTAGATAAGAGAGATCTAGAATAGGTCTCCAAGTGCCCTCTTTTCTGGGCACTAGAAACAAGTCTGGAGTTAGAACCCTTTCCCCCTTTGGGACACAGGCACCTCATGAATAGTATGCTGAGTCAAGAGATTTTGAAGAACCTCTGAGAAAAAGGGAAGTTGTTCCCGAGGAGGCTGAGGAATGCCCGTAAAAGGAGGACAAGATTTGCACACCATGAAGTACCCATGATGAATGATTGACAGAACCCAAGAATCCTGAGTGATCTGAAGCCGAATATGAAGAGAAAGAGAAAGGCGAAGAGAAAGAGGAATGTGGCTGGGAAGAGACGGATAGTCAAACAGCACCTGATTTGTCTGGAAAGGAAAGCTTCAGAGTCCCTGAAAACTGAGTAGCCTTAGCAGGAGGAGCTTGTTTGCCACTCTCCTAACCTTTAGTAAGAGGACAGGATTGCCCAAAAACAAAGGCAGGCTTAGTGGGGTAATTTCTCTGAAATTTAGGAGCAGGAGAAACAAACACATGTTTAAGCTCCTGGAAGGCCTTACCCTTATCCTGAAGGAACTTAAACCAGCAGCAGCTTCCCCAAACAAAAGTTTAGAATCCAGAGGAGCATCCATCAACATAGCTTTAATATCACCAGGTAGACGTTGAAGGCTAAGCCAAGAATACCTCCTCATTACTGAACCAAAAACAACAGGTCTAGAAGAGGCATCTGCTGCATTATAAGTACATTTAATAGAATGACGAATGACTTGAGAGGAAGTCCACAGCAAGGAAAGAACAGAAATTTACTCTGAGTTTGGAACATCAGAAATAAGTTAACAGACCTACAAGGAAGAGCCAACACAAACTAGACATATGGATCTGATAATTAAGAGCCCTAAAAGCTAGGGTAGCAGAAGTGTAAACCTTCTTACCTAACCTTTCCATAGTTCTGCTGTCCTTGTCAGAAGACAATAACTTGGGCAAAGGAAGCAATTGAGATGGCTTATCTGAGGCCACAGACACTACAGAGGGCTCAGCAGCAAGACGTTTTTATAGGAAAGAACAATCCTCTGGCGCCCTGGTGAATAGCCATAGGTTTAGGACATTCCAACTGCAGCAACTCCTAGTACCTCTTATGGATATCAGAGACCTGAGCACAATCCAACTTAAAAAAAAATCCATCATCCTAGAGAGTGTGTTCCCAAAGGAAATTTCCTCAAAAGGAACATCTGGGCTAATAACGAAGGGATTTGAGTAGAATAAGTCAGGGATTCATTGTCAGAATCAAATTCATCATGTTCTCTAGGTCTTTTAAGGGAAGCAGAGGACCTAGGAGGAGCAGGAATCAAAACCTTTTTAGGAGGTTTTAAGGACATTAAAGCATTAAATATCCCCTGAATGAAGGCCTGCCATTCACTTTGTGGATCCTTAGGAGAAGAAGAAACCTTTAATTTTTTGTTTCTTTTTTAAAGGAACTTTCCCGCCAAAAAAATGAAAAGGCATCAGACCCGGGACTGCAGCCGAGAGCTGTAGTAGGAACTTCTTCCCCTACTAAAGACTGAGGAACTCCCCTAGACCCCTCTGAAAAAATCACCTTGGTTCCCACTGAATGTCCAAGATGGATGCCTGCAAAGCCTCTCCAGATGTGTTGCCAGCCAGACCCTCACCAGCCTCTGACGCAGTCATGGTAGAGTAATCCGACAGCACTTCCGAGCAAGCCTCTAGGTTTGTAACGACCTCAGGAGAAGTATTTGGCAGAGGCTGGACAGCGGAAGATTCCGGTCATACCCTTTTCACCTTCTTCCCTAGCAACTGACCCTCTGAGTGGGAAATTCCTTCCATTGTATCTCTAGCAAGAAGCTTAAGATGCTGGTTCTCAAGATACAAGAAAGGGAAGAAAGTCTATTGCGAAGGATTTTTGGAACAACCGCCTGACAAATAGAGCAAGACGTATGGTCATGCGAGGCTCCAAGGTAAAAAAAAGACACTTATTGTGGCAGTCTTTATGGGGAATCTGTCTCCCACTTTGGAATTTACCCTTCCTGGATGACATTAACCTCAAGGAGCACTAAAAAAAAAACAAGAAAAAAAAACCCCAACAGGGCGCTTTTTTGCAACTGCAGAGAAATCAGCAAGCAGGCATAGGTAGTTGTTGGAGAATGAAAATGTGGTCAGCTGGTAGAAACAGTTGCAGGAAAACAGACTGATGATGAAAAGATAAGTTTGGAACTGGCAGCAAAGAAGTTCTGATTATTGTATGCCTGAATTTCACTTTTATGCCCTATACTACGCAAGGAGCATTTGGGTGATGTTTGGTGTACCTTTTAAACAAGCAGTTTTGGTAGAGTTGCTGGACTTTCAAGCTTCCACGGCAGGGAATCCCATATGGTAATGTATACTGCAGCAATGAATGTAAGGACATCTAATTGTTAGTTACAACTTCCTCATACCGATGTTCATCATGCATACAGCTGCAGTAATCACAGATGGGTTTTCTGCCGTCAGGCGGGTCCTCGGTCGGCCGAATTCCAAAGTCTAGGTCCGGCGTTGGTTGCTGTCGCTTTCTTTCCTGATGTCAGAGACGGGGTATATAAGACACAGCCGACGCCATATTCTTCAGTCTTTTTTGCCACGCGGTGCCCGAAGCAGAAGCAGTTCGCAAGTGCCGGTCAGCCAGCTCCTGAAATTACGAATAATTGGAAACCGAAGTCTTCTTTAAAGCTAAGTACCCCGTTGGGGAATCTTTTCTTGCCTCAGACCGATGTCAGACAAAGTTAACAATTGTATTTCTTGTGGGAAGCAAATACCGCATAAGGATTTCCATTCCCTCTGCATACCTTGTTTAGGCCCAGACCACGACGTCTCGGCCTGTCGCTTTGCGCTACTTTCAATAAGCGCACTATTAAGCGCCGGGGAGTTCACCCAGCACTTTTTGGTAAAGCCTTTGATTATAAAATGTCGCCGGATACTCCGACTACCGCTTTGTCCAAAAACGAAGGACAAAGACCGACACGCGAGGCCCGCGTCTCCACCGACACCACGCCAAAACCGCTACACGTGGTCCGGTTCTCAGCGTAATTCACGCAGGTCCTGACTACCGACGACACTTCTTTGGCGGTGTCCTCTGTACGAGACCGCAGGTACCTCGGCCATACCCAGACTACAACCACCGAAGCCACTGTGAGTGTTGAGCCTCCTAATGTGTATAGGTCCACTTCCACCCATGGTGTCTTTAGACCCTCATCTTCCTTCTCCATTAAGGCCTTTACTAAGTCCAAATCAGCCATGCATCCCAAGAGGCCTGTTGCACAGGGCCCATCTCCAGGACCCATGCCTAAAAGCAGATGCTAAAATGGCTGAGGATTTAATTACTCTTATCAGGGGTTCTCAGCCCCTCCAGACAAGAGACCCAGAGTGGAGGAAGCTTCTCCCTCTTCTGTGACCAGGATTCCATTTTTCAGAACATTCTGATGAAGAGGAACACCCTACTCCCCTTTGAAGATTCGGATGCTGAGCAGTCCATTCCTTCTGTATCTCCCCCAGAGGATTTTTCTTTTGGGGAAACCTTGCACACCTTGAGGGAACACTTCCATTGGGAAGGCCAAGACTTTTCTGATTCCAAGAAAAGACTTAGGGAATTTCTTTTGTTACCTCAGCACAGACCTGTGGCGATACCTCCTGTCTTGGACATACTTGATGATGTTTACTCGGAGGCTTGCCTAAATCCGGATTCTTTGCCTCCTGCCCCAGTCAAGCCTGATAGGTACTACAGAGTTCCTAACTCTCACCAATTTCTTTACAAAAGCCATAATGCTGACCCTGAAACCATTTCTCAAGGCCCCAAGGGAATGAAGGCCTCTACTGCTAAGAATCCACTACCTTCCGAAAGAGAGTCTAGATCCTTAGAAAGGTGGGGAAAAAGGTATATACCTCGGCCACCCTAGCCATGAGGGCCTTAAATTGTCAGTTCCATATGCTTAAATATCAGCAGTTTCTGTTATCACAATTAAATAAAATGTCTCAACCTGAACAACCAGATTTGAAGGAGTTGCAGGATATGATGCATAGTGCAGAACAAGTGGGTAAACACACCTTACAATGTGGCTATGATGCCCTAGAGGCCTCAAGTAGAGCTGCTGTGACAGGATCAGTCATTCGTAGACATGCCTGGCTTAGGGAACAAACCTTGCCTGACCATGTTAAAGCTAAGCTACTAGATGCTCCTTTACAAAAGGATGTACTATTTGGTACTAATGCTGAGGAGATACTATGGAAAATGGAAGAAAAAGCTAAATCTATGCAAACTGTCAAAGCTTTTCTACAGGTTCAACCACCACGTTTTAGCTGAAATTGGCCTTCAAAGAACTGGTCCTTTCCAGCCACGGACAAGCCACAAAGAGGTAGATAGGCGCACAAGGGGCAGAGGACAACCTCAAGGATCATATAGAGGCAGACAATGGCAAACTCCAGCACCAAGAGGTGGCGAGGACAGTGCACAGCAATACAGGAAACAAACCCAATGACTTCCCCCTTTTCATACCAAGCAAGTCTCAGCTGACAGCACCCTTGGGAGAAAAGCTGGCATTATTTACAAGAAATTGGCATATTATCACAACAGACAAATGGATCCTGGACATTATAAACAGAGGCTGCAGATTTCATTTTCACACACTTCCAAAAATGAGAGGCATGCCGAACCTGCCACACAATCAAAGGGCAGAGGCTCAAATACAAATTTCAAAGCTTATGGCCATGAAAGCTATTCAAGAGGTACCTACTCACGAACAAGGTCAAGGTTTTTATTCCAGACTTTTTCTGGTACCAAAGAAAGGAACCGACTGGAGACCCATTTTGGACTTATCCATCCTAAACACATTTCTACTCGTACCAAAATTCAAGATGCTCACATTACAGCAGCTTCTTCCTATGCTGGGCAAGGAGTTCTGGCTGGTAACATTGGACCTCAAGGAGGCATACCTGCATGTCCCAATCAGACAAAGCTGCAGAAGATACCTCAGATTTCTTGCAGGTTCAATCCACTATCAATTCTCTGCATTGCCCTTTGGCTTATCTACTGCGCCCAGAGTATTCACGAAATGCCTGGCATCAGTAATTGCCTACTGCAGACTTCAAGGGATACAAATTTACCCTTATTTGGACGACTGCCTGATCCAAGCGGACAACAAGCACATACTTCTGGAACATCTGGCTTATGTAACACGGTTATTGAATTCCCTGGGATACACAGTCAAGAAGGAAAAATCCAGGCTAACACCATCTCAGAAAATAACTTTCCTGGGTGCCAACTTGGACACAAACACCCAGATGGCCTATCTTACGCCAGAAAAACAAGGGCAACTAACTCATTACTTCAAAATACTAGCAAATTGTACCAGGCTCACTGCAAGGAAAATCCTGCAGGCTCTGGGCTTCATGGCATCTTGCATTCTTCTAATCCCATGTGCAAAGTTGCATATGAGGAAACTTCAGTGGTACCTAAAAAAACCTATGGTCTCAACACAGCCACAGTTTGGAAACAATAATACCAATAATTCCATGTTTGCAAAAGGAATTTCTATGGTGGGCCCAAGCATGCCAAACAAACACAGGTCTTCCATTCTGCAAGCCTCAAGCAAATCAAGTCATCACAACAGACGCCTCAGACCGCCTGGGGGCACATGACAGACAGGTGCATTCAGGGCAAATGGTCCCAAAAGGAAAAGCACCTTCACATCAATCAAAAGAAATGCTAGCAGTGATAAATGCAATTACAATTTTCAAGGACCTCCTGCATCCAGGGCAATTATTGATAAGAACAGACAACACCACAGTAATGTGGTACATAAACAAACAAGGTGGAACACATTCATACCCCCTGTGCAGGCTAGCCATGTCACTTTGGAACTTGGCTCTGGAATGGCAAATCGATCTTCAAGCACAGTACTTGCCAGGATTGGAAAACACGCTGGCAGACAATCTAAGCAGAAATATGACAGATCCACACGAATGGAAGTTGCATCCTCAAGTGTTTACAAAGATAATCCAGGCGTGGGGAAGACCAGACATAGATCTCTTCGCCTCCCACAGGAATCCTCAATTGAAAAAGTTCTGTTCAAGGACCTTTCATCCAAAGGCCTGGAGAGTGGACGCCCTTTCCTTCCGTTGGGCAGCATGGACAGTTTACGCTTTCCCACCTTTGCCTCTTCTGCCCAAGGTGCTCTTGAAAGCAAGAGCAGACAGACCAAAGATGATACTGATTGCTCCAGACTGGCCAAGACAACACTGGTACCCACTCCTGAGAAGCCTAACACATACTCCTCCCTGGACCCTACCTCTAATGCCTCTTCTACTGACTCAGCACAGCTACAAAACTCTTCACAGTCAGCTAAAAACTCTCAATCTGGCTGCATGGAAAATTCCTTAACACCACAACAGACCCTACTCTCCAAAGAAGTGCAGGATGTCATTTTGGAGGCCAGAAGGCCATCTGCTAGAAAGGCTTACTCCGCAAAATGGAAACGTTTTTGCGCTTGGAATGAGAAAAAAGGCCAGGATCCTAGAAAACTGAATTTGCCTTAGATATTACAGTATCTAGCTGAGCTGTTGAACAGTGGACTTTCATTCTCCTCCATCAAAATTCATGCCTCAGCCATTTCTGCAGAATACAACACTGATCCACCCTTATTCTCTCACCCACTTTTAAGACAGTTCCTCAGAGGAGCTAAGAATATAAGACCTCCAAGGAAACAGCCAATACCAGCCTGGGATCTTAACTACATTCTAGAAAAATGAACATTACCTCCCTTTGAACCAGCTGCCTCAACAGATTTGCAATATTTGTCCTGGAAAACAGCTTTCCTTCTGGCCATTACCTCAGCTCGTAGGGTTTCGGAACTACAAGCCCTCATGGCTGTGCAGCCCTTTCTCATCTTCCATCAGGACAGGGTTTCCCTATGAACCAACCCGTCATTTATGCCTAAGGTAGTATCCAGGGTAGCTTTAAATCAGGCCATACACTTACCTACCTTTTACCCCAATCCTCAAAACAAAGGGGAAGGCTGCTACATTCCTTAGACATCCATAGGCAGCTACGCTACTATTTGGACAGAACACAGCCCTTCAGGAAATCAGAACAACTTTTGTGTCCTATGCTGTAGGAGCTCAAGGGAAGCCAATTTCCAAACAGACAATTTCAAAATGGATAGGCCATTGCATACGGTTTTGTTACTCCTTTCATGGCAAACCTGTTCCTACAGGCATCAGATCCCACTCCACAAGGGCCACAGCTACCTCTACAGCCTTCCTCAGAGGAGTCCCTACCAAAGATATTTTGGAGGCAGCCACTTGGAGTTCTGTGCATACCTTCACAAAACACTACCACCTGCCTTTATATTCCAAAACTAGAGCAGGCTTTGCCACTGCTGTGCTGCAGGGCATTCTGGCTGCTCCCAGTTCCACCTAGTGCCTACCACCCTGTGCGTAGCTTTGGGATTCTACCCATCTGTCAGGACTGCAGCTGTATGCACGATGAACATAGTACAGTTTTGTACCTACCATAAATGTAGATGTTCGAGTGCTAATGCAGCTGCAGTACAGGTTTCCCTCCCTCCTTCCCCTCTTGGTAAAGGCCTAGTGGCTAACACCTCCTCATACAACCTAGTTGGGTTATTTTATGGTGTATTTGCTTGCAACTACTGATTTTTGATTATATTGCATTGCTTGACTATATATATATATATATATATATATATATATATATATATATATATAATTTATGTATTGCCTTCCTTGGAGGGCAACTGACATCTGGGGCAAGAAAGACTGAAGAATATGGCGTCGGCTGTGTCTTTATACCCCCGCACTGACGTCAGGAAAGAAAGCGACAGCAACCGACGCCGGACCTAGACTTTGGAATTCGGCCAACCGAGGACCCGCCTGACGGCAGAAAACCCATCTGTAATTACTGCAGCTGTATTAGCACTCGTAACATCTACATTTATGGTAGGTACAAAACTGTACTTTGTTTGTATTTCCTTATTTCTTACTGCATACCTCTCTGCTATTGGTATTAGCATTGTGTATCTCACTTTGATTTCTATAGTTTTCTTGTTGTGGTGTTTGTTAGTCTGATAAATCATTTGGCTCCAAAAAGTGTTCTTCGTGTGGGCACAAAAAATCTGCAACTCAAGACAATCTGAGCATGTCTACTGCCTTGGGGAATGTCATCTTGCTATAAGTTGTCATTATCTTTGCTGGATTCAACCATAGGGCTTTAGTAGAGTGCAAAAACAAACTAATCTTGCAAAGATTACTTCCCTCCACTTCCTGTTCATCTGGAGTTCTTTTCATTCAAGAAATATTTGGAGTCTGCAAAGGGAGATGTAGCTGACAAAACTAAAGATTTAAGCGTTTCTCTAGTGGTTTCCTCCTCCTTCTCCTTCACTTCATCTCTGTCCAAGAAAATCACTAGAACATTGGATCCTACTACTACTTTTGATCCGACCATGCCAAAACCAGAACCATCAGATCCAGCTATTCCTTCGGGTCTGACTTGAGCCAAGTCGGTCTCCACATATAAGATATATACACCCTCTGGAGCCTGTTACTTTGAAGATGCACTGTTCATTCGTGCAGGAGACATCTTGAAGGGTATTCCATCCACCCTCAACCTCTTCATCCCTCAGGTAATCTAGGAATCTAATAGAGGTAGATGTGGACAGGATGATGAGAAAGTTTCTCAGAACTCCGATTCAGTTGGGAGTTATCCCAGCTCTTTCTCTCATTGGATATGTGAGTCTACCTCCAGTTCATTCCCAGTTTTTGACTCCTAATCTTATCCATCCACTAGTTTCGGAGCCTATGGATCTGAGAATTCTGAGCTGGTTTCTGTCACTGTCAGAGCTGGAATGATCTCAGAACCGTAGCATCAGCACTGATTGCAGGGTATTGGGTTTGACTCTGATGTTTTTGGAGCTGTCCCTTCCTCTCGGAGCCTCAACACTGGATAGCTCTGCTCTGATCTCTGCATCGTGGCAGGATCTTGGAAAGATTTGGTTCCATTTAGCACAGGTGGCTTCGGTCCCTTCTAGCTCCGGACTTGGTTCCCCCATGGCCTTATGCCTTTGAGGTAGTGGAGAGAGCATTTTCCTCCTCTGTGGACTAGACCGCCTTGCCCCCCCCCCCCCCCCCCCCAGCTCTACCCTCTCCTCAGCTCTCCCTGTTGATTCTGTGTCTTTTCATCCTGTCCTAAAGGGACAGCCAGCCCGGTCAAGCCTGGAGACAGTCCGCATTCAGGACTCTGCTGGCACTTCCAAATCATCCCTGCAACCTCCCACTGGAGATCCTTCTCGGAAGCAGAAGTGTAAAAGGCAGCAATTAGACTCCCCATGGTAGTCTTTAACCAAAGACAGTGACTCTGATGAAAAGGAATGGTTTCCAGATCACTCCTTGAGGACTTCTGTTACAGTAAAATCCTTAAACATTTGAGACAGAAAGGTGGTTGGTCTTACGATTCCTTTTCCCAGGAAGAGTCATGTTTCTCAAGGCTTTCAGAGCAATCTGAGCTACGTTCTGGGTAGTCTCCTTGGCAGATGAGATGGTGGACTTAATCTCCTGCTGGTCTGGGCTTAGAAGAAGCTGGATATCACAGAGCCTATACCCAATAGGCCAAATTAAGTACCTTGTTGCGCCGAAGGATAGGGCCCATTGCAGCAAGGGTCCCCCAGTTAATGCTATGATAATAGCAGTGACCACCAAGAAAGAAGTCGCTGAGTAGAGTTCTTCTGCCCATCCCCAAAAAGAGAGTCCAGCGCATTGAACAAATTTGGGAAGTATGTTTACACTTTGGTGATTTTTGCCCTCAGGTTACTGAACTGTTTGGCACAGGTTACGAGATTTCAGAGGGAATTGATCCAAGGAATTTTCCAATACCCTCTCAGGATCTATGTGTCTGGAGGACAAGAAGATGGTCCCTTCGCAACTGGCCACCCTCTAGTCCCTGTTGAACACCTCAGTGAAGTTCATTTCTCATGCATCAGGGGGAGCTTTGAGAGATGCAAGTTCAGGAATTGCTGTAAAAAGGCATGCCTGGCTGTGTCTTTGAATGATGTCTTGAAGGGCTCTGCAAAGTCAGTGTTCCTTTTGATGGATCCACCTTGTTTGGCCCTGAGGTGAAGGACACTCTTTCTAGTAGTAAGTAGGATGAGAAGACATTGTGTGCTGTAGGAATACAAGGACACTTATCTCTGCACCCAGAAGTCTGGACAGCCATTACCAAAGATACTTGGGTGCAAAGAATAATATCTAGAGGTTATTACATACCATTTTTCTTTCTACTGCTACAATAAGCCAGAAGAATTCCCTACATTCCACCCAGTCAGAGGAAAGCAGCAGGCATAGAGATAGAGAAGCTGCTGATAAAAAGGATCATCCATGCAATCCTTCCTGATCAGCAAGGTTCTGGAACCTACTCAAGATTATTTTTTGTGCCAGAAAAGACAGGGAACCTAAGACCAATTTTGGATCTTGGCAGTCTAGATTGATATGTAAAACACTAAGTTCACGATAGTCATGGTTCAGTCTATTCTGCCACTGTTGCAGATGGGTGTGCTCTGTAGATCTCCAGGATGCATACTGCCATATCAGGAAAGGCAGGCACTGCAGGAGATGAGATACCTATGCTTCCAGTTGGGGGAGAGTCACCATCAGTTCAGAGCCCTGCCCTTTGGTCTCACCACATCCCCAGGTTGTTCACCATGTACATGGCAGTGGTCACAGCTCACTCAAGACTGCACAGATTCCAGGTGTTTCCTTACCTAGGCGACTGTCTCATTTCTGCTTCCACCAAGCCTCTGCTGATTCTGGCCAGGGATTACTTGCTTCATCTAGGTCTTCAACTGGGCATGTGTTCGCTGTCATGTGCTCAAGCCCTGGAATTCTGTGGTGATTATCTAGATACGGTGATGCAGATCACAAGGTTACCACAGGCAAGGTTAAGCAATCTAAGGAACCAAACATTACACATTCTCTCTCTCTCGCTCTCTCCCTCCCTTCCCTTCCAGTCAGATTGGTATTACAGTTTCTCAGATCGGTGGCAGCCTCAGTAGTTTTTGTACCCTTAATAAGATTTTACATGAGGGTATTGCAGTGGACCCTTGCAGTACAATGGTCAATAGGGCATCACCCTCTGACTGCACCTATTTGATTTACAGATATTTGCATACAACACATAGCATGATGGATTCACGCAGAAGTTACTCTTGGCTGCCCTTTTATTCTTCCTGCACCCAAGGCCACAGTGACCATCAGTGGGGGCTTGAATTCCTATCAAGGGGGGCTGCAGGAGACAGCTGAATAGGTGGGGCCAATGGGAAGGAGTGTGGCCAACTAGAAAGGGCCGAAAATATGATCAAAACCACAAAAACTGGGACTTTAATTCAATACGCTGCCCTGGGTGCCAAACTGTCATTATGAGAGTCCAATCAAGACAAAATGAAGTGTAGCAGAAAAAAAATATTTCAGTGCATTGACCACATGACAGCTTACTTAATATCTAGATGGAAACAAAAAGGTTGTGAGCCATGAAGTAATAAATTACTTTTTAAATACATTACTGGAATACCAGTCAAAATCAAGTATAAAAAAACAAACGGCACTCAACTCAAACCACTTCCTTTTGCACTGCAGTTCTAATTATAATTTATATTCAGCTTTATAAAAGTACCAAGTAACATGCTGAAAGTAGCAATATCTGTGATACCCCCACTTGTAAAAATGTTTCTTATCCAAAAAAGACCTGCTCCCTGACGACAACTATCTACTTGTTTCATGGGGAAAACATGAGCAAGTAAAAAATGAACAGCAAACAAGAAACAAGCTCAAGAAAAATTGCTTAAAGGATTACTGCACAGGTTATGGACCACAAGTGATAGATTGGCATTCTGTTTAGTGTATGGGTAAAACCTGCAAAGATCACTGCACGTCTCCAGCAAATGTAATGAGCTTCTGAAAATGCTGTAATCTTTTCCTTTATTACAAATACTGTCATATGCATTTCAATACCTAAGGCTTATACGTTATCTAGTTATGTAAATATTCTGTGCATGGCAACAACAAAAAGGCTTTCAGTGTTGGAAGTTCTTTAACAGTATGTTTATTAAAGCTTACTTGCATCTTACAATCTCAGACAAGCTTACCTGATGGTCATTAAAGCATTGCTACTTAAATATAGAGCAACAGGCACTGCAACAATGTGCATTTTCTGAATAATAAGAAGCATAAATCAACAGTATAAAAATATGACGTAAAACCAGAGCATTCTTCAAAATCAAGGACAGATGAAAAGCCACTGTAGTATTTGTGTCTACCTAGGATGGGGGGATACTCTGCACACTTACACTGCATAACTGCTCCTTGTCTTGCTTGGACTCATTTAGAGTTGCTACATGGGGGAGTGGGGTGCAACAAGTATGTTACAATTTGAAATGGTTCTGGCTGACGTTGATGGCCCTGACACATTTGTCATACCTGTCAACCTCTGAGCAAGAAATCTGGACAAAGCCATAAATAGAAGTGGGACAAAGGCCCAAAAATAAGGACAATTTTTAAATATTGCTCTTATAAACTTAGAAAGATAATAGAATAGTAGGTCTTGCATTAATATGAATTTTCTGAAGGGTATGGAATCTGAAACTTCAATACCTGTCATTATTTTCTAACTTCAATCTTTAATGATTTGCCACTAATTTGCCAGAAAACCACAATTGTATGAAAAATTGACCAGAAATGTGATGCAAAAATATAAAATAGCCACACAAGACAACTGGGCAACTGTCAAAGAAGGGACACTTTTTTTTTAATATTAGTACTGTTAACTTGAGCAGCTGACATAATAAAAGAATCTACATGCATTTCTGAAATAAAAGTAATCTACTCTGATCATTACAATTATTTATTAACTGTAAACCCTCCATGTTTTCTTCCAAAACTGCCATTTTGCCGAGGGATTATTAGGGGGGGAGAACAACATTTTGAGCCAAAATCAAGGACAGTTGAGAGGTTTGGATATACCCATTTCTATAAAGCGATTTATTTGCTTGTACCTCTCAACCTTTTAACCCAGGAAAATCTGGACAAAGCCAAATATATTGGGGGAACATACAAACAGTACTAAAAATTGCTCTTGTATAAACTTAGTTGATAGAATAACAGGTCTTGCTTTAGCATGCATTTTTCGGAAGAATATGAAGTCTGAAACTCAATGTCTGTCATTATTTAGTGACTTCATTCCTAAATGATTTGCCAGAAAGCCACAAATTTTATGAGGAACAAACCAAAAATAAGAAGCAAATATCTATTCATTATGCTAAAATCTGGACAGTTGAGAGGTATAGTTCAGCCGGGGCTGTCTTTGAGCTTGCCACCCTTCCCGCTCACAAAATCATGGTCGAATGGGTACTCCCCCCTGCAGCCATTCCAGTGCCCCATTACTTGACTATTTCGCCCTATTTACCATAAACACTATAATGACCATACTGTGTTACTTCTAAAATGATTTGGATTTCATTTAAAAGTTTTATTTTACATGTTACAGCACAAACGCCAATAGACATCTGCTAAACAAAGTAATGCAGTCTCACAATGAAAATAGACTTAGCATTAAAGCTTCTCTACCCTTGAAACTCACATTCATTGAAACAGCATCGAAACCCACATTCAAAGAAAATACATCTGGCCAGTGGCAGATAAAAATTAACTTTGGGCTGTTTTCAAATCATAGGCCCCTTGCACACGAAACATACATCTGTTCTTTGATACACCTTCCTGATTGTATTAAAGTATATTCATTGTATAATACAGTACAGTTGTTAGAGGGTGTTTTAAATGTATTGATTTGAACATTTTTCCAGTAAACAATGAAACAAAATGCATGCACTAATAATGACAAAACTGCCTAATTCAGAGCATTTCCATCATAAAAGTCTACTCAAACTTCTACAATCCAGCAGTATGAGTAAATAAGCACAATCTATGCAGAAGTAAAAGTCATCCAAATAATGTCACATTAAAGAGATTTGTAACTAATGAAGAGGCTGCTGCTAGCAAACAACTTTATTTAATTGTTTCATCTACAGATAAAGTGCCTGTTGCCCTTGAGGAATAAATTGCCTATGTTACATTAAAAAAATGATTGCAATAGGGAATTGGTGGCAAACTGATAACAGGTTCATAGTTACTAGGTATATCTGCCAAAGAGGACATTCTCAGGACTTGTAGCATCCACCCCCTTTAAAAGTACAACACAGTACAGTATCAGCAATGCATCTATATACTCTGGGAGTAGAACCCACAGCCTTCTGCATCAAAAGCAAGTACACTACCTTATAGGTTCATAGGTTGGTACTAGGCTATCAGCCCTAGGGCCTATACAGGCTATTTCTTCCCACATTAATCAAGGTTCCTCTTGAAGAGGTCCAAAGAGGCACTCTGCTTGACATGTCTATTCCAGAGTCTGGGGAGTCTCTGGGTCAGGAACCTATCCCTCCAGCATGTTTTGTTTATTGTGATGACAAGGTTTAGATCCTGGCTCTGAGGGATTGGGATTTCTATGGCCTTGTATGTAGTATATCTGCTTTAGGCCTGTGATTCCAGTTGTGATGTCTTGAGAGGTACATACCAAAATGGGGCGTTGTATTGGGTCTAATGAGGGATGAGTACAGTGGGACAATGACCTCCTTTTTCTGGATGAAAAGCCCTGATGGTGTGCCATAGAAGGATAACTGTTCACCTGTGTCCCTAAGTCTCTTATCACACTTTCTGTGTCTGCCACTGGATAATAATACATTTCTTGGCATTGATGGCTCTGGCACCAAGCATCTGTTTCTGTAAGGCCCTTAATGGCCCCAGTTTGCAGTCATCTGCAAACTTTGTTGTTGACCTGTACTTCAGAGAAGTAGATGCCAAACAAGAGGGCACTGAACCCTGAGGTACTCGTCACTTGTCTGGAGCTGGATTTGGAACAGTGTGGGTTCTATCAGTAAGCCATTTAGCAACCCATTGGGTGACATAGGGATTAATGCAGTTTATCTATGATTCCAGAGTGGGAAAGGCCTTGGCAAGGTCTAGATAGGCTGTGTGGACCACCCCTTATCCATGGCTCTGGAGACGTGGGGTCCAGTGTTTGAAGGTTGCCAATGTCTTTGTTTATAAGTTCCATGATAATACGCTCCATGGCCTTGCAGATAAGGCTTGTCAGACTGATGGGACGGTAGTTTCGGGATCCAAAGTGGATCCCCCTTGGATTGGGATAACTGTAGCTCTGCGCCACTCAGTGGGCAAAACCTGAGGTGAGGCTATGATTAAACATGACACTTAGGTGAGGTGCCAGTTCATATCACAGCCAGATGTCATATGGTCCCATGGATGCTGTATTCTTGGCTTTAGAGAGTGCGTTTTGTACCTGTGTGGCCGTTATTACTGAATTTGGCAATCTTCCGGTATTGAGATGGGCCATTTAGGGGTGAGAGGGGGAAGTTGGCACTGAATCGATCGATATTGGCAATATCCTTCGGATCAGTATATTTAATGCCATTCTGTTTTAGCTCAGAGCAGATCTGAGCATTGCCATTTAGATTCTTGACATAGTTATAGAATGCTTTGTGGTTGTCTTTGGAATCTTTGGCAATTTAATTAACTAGCTTTGGGGGATTTTATGAGGCATCTCAGTTTCTTACTGAGGCTAGTAAGGGAGTTTTTTGCATCCTGGGATTTTCCTCTTTTCTGCAAAAGTTTCTTCCTTTTGTTGTAAAGTTTGTTTATGGCAGGGGACCACCAGATTGGCTTCCTTTTTTTGGATGAGAGCATTTGGTTCTATTTGGGATGGCACGATTCATGCATGAGTGGATGTGACAGTGCCTTAGTGTAGGATTCAGCAGTTGAACCTTCAGTTCCCATCTGCATGGGTGTCATGAAGTTTGTCACTTCTGACTTGAGTAGCATGAAGTTGACTTTGGAGAAGTTTTGTATGGTGGTTTCTTTACTGGGGGGTGGGGGTGGGATGTGGATGTTAAGGGTGATTAGCTTATGGTCAGACCTGACTAACGAGGGGGTGACCATAGGTATGGAGCATTGATTTCCCATGTTGGTAATGACCAGGTCTAGGATATTGAGCCCTGGTGGGACTATGGATTAGTTGATCCAGGGTGTTGGAATTTATGAATTCCAAGAACCGTTGCACAAAGGTGTTGCAACATGAGTAGTTTTCCCAGTTAATGGCAGGGTAGTTAAAATCACCCAGTATTAGGGTGTTTGGTTCTATCTTAATATTTTCCAGTATGTTTAGAAAGGTGTAGTGAGAATCTTGGGGTATGGTGGGGGATCTGTAGCAAGCTACAATTTGGATTGCAGTCTTACCTAGTGTTAGTTGCACTTGTAGAATTTCAGACACATTGTGTTGGCCAACTAGCCTGGTGGTGTGAATATCCTTGGTGAATATTGACACTCCTCCACCTTTAGTGTTTCGGTCCTGGTTTGGTGGCCGAAAAGTGTGGTAAGAGTTGTAGCCTGGTATTGCAGGGGTGCTCTCTGGAGCCTTGAACCAGGTCTCAGTTACTGCACAGATATGGATGTTCTCCATTTTTAGGAGTGCCTCGAGAGAGTGCATGTTGTACACCTGTTGTGCTATTAACAGTGCAAGCCGACTCAGGATAAGCAGCACTAAACTTTTCTTCCCCTGAAGCTCTCAGCTCCTTCCACTCGAAACTCAACTGTATCTCTCAACTTTGCAGTACAAGGAGTCTGGAAAAAGCCAAAATTGATTGGAGGGGACAAAAGCCCTAAAACCAGGGACACATTTTAAACATTGTTTGTATAATCTTGGAAAGTTGCTAGAATAAAATGCTGTTACCACCATGCATTTCACTGCCAAGTCTTGAACCCAGGATCCTATGCACTACAGTCAGAGCAACATACCACTATGCCAAATCAGCTGTTTCTTGAAAGACAGGAAGACTGAAACTTAAATGGCTATCATTTAGTGAATTCATTTCTAACCATAGCTCTCAACCTTTTAGCACAAAACACCTGGACAAAGCCAATAACGGGGGAATACAGCCCCCAGACATATTCAGTGAATTCAGTTCTTGGCATAGATCTCAACCTCCTAGCACAGAAAACCTGGGCAAAGCCAGTAATGGGAGAATACAGCCCCCAAAATAGGGACAAATTTCAAATATTGATCTTATAAGCTTAGAAAATTGCTAGAATAAAAGGTTTTGTGTTACCATGTACTTTCTGAAGAATATGAAGTCTGAAATTCAAATGCCTGTCATTATTTAGTGAATTAAAAATTCAGAAAACCACAGATTTTGAGGAACAGAACAGAGCAAAAATATGGGGTAAAAATCTGAATATTTTTTCACAAGTGGTGGTAAGTAGGGAATTCAGGATCTTGCAACCTGCACCCAAGGTACAGGGTGTGAGCCTGAGTTTCTCTCTAGCTACCAGGTACCTGGGTTTGGAGCCTAAGCACACACGCACAGAGGCCCGGAACTCGCTACCATTTTTTTATTTTGTTTTTCTTTTCTTTTTACAGCTGGGTGGGGGGATGGCTGCAGTTCTGCAATCCAATATCACAAGCCACCCCTGGTGACAAAGGTTGCCTCCCAAGTGGGGGAGCATTACTTGGGAAGTATGTTCCAAGGTGCATGGTCTCCATTAGAGGTCACTCTTCACATCGGTATCCTAGAAATGAGAGCAGTCCTATTGCCATTGCAGGCATTTTGTGATGTTCTCCCTATAAGGATGGTAGCTATTCAGACAGACACCCTGCCCGGTGGTCTGGTACATCAACAGACAGGTGGGAATTCAGTACTACCCCTTATGTCCAGAGGCAGTGAGAGCATGACAATGGCTGATCTCTTCCGGCCACTTTCTGTTGGCAACACACATTCTGTAGAAGACCAGCATACTAGCAGACAAATTGAGGTAGGTTCATTTTACTACCTTACAAGTGGTCTCTCAATCAGTTGGTAGCAGAAATTATATTTTGCCAGTGAGGCCAACTGTGCTGCGATGTCTTTGTTTTTCTCAATTCCAAGTGCAGGAGGTACTTTGCCTTGATCCCTCCAGAGGGAGTGTCACTGGGAGACTGTCTGATTCATGACTGAGCCTGCCCCCCTCCGGACTCCTATATACCTTTTGTCCTCCTCTTCCTCTCATTCCCAAGTTTCTTCAGAAAGCATTTCAGTGGAAAAGCAAGGTAATCTTCATTTCACAATTCTGGCCACAACAAGTGGGCTTTCCCCTTCCTTGTGATTTGTCCTGTTTTGCCCTCCCTAGATGTTGGATCCTTCTCAGGACCTTTTGTTTCACTCATCCAAGGTACTGAACCTGGATATTCGAACCCTCAAACTGACGGCATGTTTTTTCCACTTCCAGTGATGGCTAGAAACTCCAGGCTTTCTTCCTCAGCTTTTCCAATCCTTACATTATCCCAGAAAGTTTTAGCCAGGAAGGTTTATAAGACTAAATGGAAAAGGTTTTCTATTTGGGCCCTCCAGAGACACTTAGACCCCTTTTCAGCACCTATCCCAGCTCTTCCTGACTTCCTTGCTTCCATTTTCAGTAATGGAGCTAGTTACTTAACAATTAATATCCAACTTGCTGCCATTTCTAATTTTCACTTAGGCGAAAACCATTCTTCTTTGGCCTGTCTGAGATTATGCAAGGCTTTTCTTAATGGGAGGTTGAAATAAAAAGGTACCTTTAAGGACCCCACTCCCCCATAGGATTTAACATTATTTCTTCAAGCTTTGACCCAGCCTTCCTTTGGGCTTTCAGCCAAGGTAAACTTAAAAATATTATCTCTTTTCTTAGTTGCCATTAGATCAGCTAAACAAGTGTCAGAACTCCAGCTGCTTTCTTCCTAACCACTGTGCCTGATTTTTCATAAGGATAGGTTATCCCTTCAGACTAATGCTTTTCTACTCAAGGTGGCATCAGAATGAACTATCCACAACTCCATAAGTCTACCTGTTTTTTTTCCAATGTTTTCCCGTGAAGGAATGTCTATTGGATGTTCATATACAACCTAAGATTCTGTATTCATAGAACCAGAGATTTCAGAAAATCTGGCCAATTGTTTATATCATTTTCCAAAGCTAAATTGGGCAAAGCAGTATCTAGAGTAACCTTAGCTAGATGGCTCACTGATTCCATTTTGTTTTTTCTGCATGAATAAATGATTGACATTACCCAAACCACCTAAGGCTTATTTCACCAGATATATGGCCACATCAACTACCTTTTGGTCCAGAGCTTTTATACATGACGTGTGCAGCTGCCACTTGGTCCACTGCTGTTACATTTATAGCTCATTACAATTTAGCCATCTTATCTAGGAATAGGGCAGCATTTGACTGCACTGTACTCTGGAGTATCCTTTTTTCCTTCCTTGAGGGCCACCCAACGATACTTTAGCTGGGGACTTTGTCCCATTGGTTGAAAAATGGATGAAAAGAGAACATCGGATGTAAAGGTTATGTACTCACCATAATTATGCATCTGCATTGTCGTCCTTTCTCAGTTTCCCGTCCTCCAACCCCCTTCGTATTTTATAAGTTTGTTTCATGTGAGATCCTAGTATGTCCTGAAGAGTATTTCCTTTCAGTCTCGCTACATGAGCTCCAGGTTTCTTCTTCTCCTACTTTCTGCTTTAGCCGATATACAACTTAATTTAGAATATGCTGACTGCTGGGTATCCTTTCGCTATAAATTAGTAGGCTGACTAGAGGGCAAAGTCAATCGGAGGTAATTTAGGAGAAGAGAGTATGGGTAAGGGGAGGAGCTTGAGCTATGAAGCCAAAGACCAATGAAGTGTCCAAGGTCGGATCTGAGACCCATCAGTTGAAGGATGAAAACAGACAACACAGATGCATAGATATGGTAAGTACATAACTTTTATTTTCACACTATTTGGTTCTGAAAAAAATCAAGGTTACAGATGGCAGTGGGAGGAAATTCCTTCTTTCCAGGAGGGTCATTCCTCATCCTCCAGATCAGACTCTTTTGTTTCTTCATGTTCATCACATACTGTCCCAGGGAGTGATAGAATCTGTTCCTCCTTCCCAGGTTGTGAAGAGATTTTATTCAAGAATGTTCTTAATGCCAAAAGAAATAAAATGCTTAGTGACCAGTTCTGGATCTTTCTTTACTAAACCTGTTTGTAATAGTGCGCAAATTCAAAATGTCACTTCACAAAGGGTTAACTCCTCTTCCTCTTCCTCTTTCAAGTTTCCTGGTAGCACGAGATTTAAAAGATGCCTATCATCACATCCCTGTTAATTGCAACTTCAGATGTTTCTTAAGGATTTTCATTTCTGGAAGTTTTTTGACTTGCCATTTGGACTATCCACTGTACCAAGAGTGCTCACAAAGTGTCTAGCTCCACTTGCAGCCCATTGCATGCTACAGGGTATCCACATTTTTCCTTATTTAGATGGTTTATCTTTGCAGATTCTTTTTCATAGTGTCAGGAATGTCCCTCTCTTGAATGAGAGGTCTCTTACACAAGCTGGGATTCCAAGAGAACATTCAAAAATCTTTCTTGACTGTCTCGCACAGGATTGTATTCCTGGGATATTAGCATAAACACCACCATTCAAAGATCTCTTCTGTCACAGGGAAAAAGTATATCTATGTAAAATTTTCCACTCAAAATTTAGTCTTTGTGAGGGAATACCTCAGGATTTTAGGTCTTGTGGCTTCTATGATTCTTTGATACTCCTGGCAAGACTCCACATGAGAAAGATGCAGTGGTATCTGAAGTCTGTTTGGTCCCAACAGCAACATCCTTTGTCTTTTCAAATCCCAGTGCTGGGGGTTTATCATAAGAGAAATCATTTGGTGGAGACAACATATATCCTTAAATCCAGGTGTCCTCTTCCCCCTTCTTGTTCCAAAACAGTCCTTCACCACAGATGCCTTGGTCTATGTTTGGGTAGCAGTTTCAGGAGGGATAAAAGTGCAGGTTGTGTGGGGACACCATGGAGAGATACAAGCACATAACTCTGAGTCATCTTTGGTCCTCGGGATCTCTTCAAGTTGTTACAGACAATATCACAGTCATGTGGTAGATCAACAAACGGGGGATCCAGGTCATGCCTCCTTTGCAGACTAGCCATGTTAACTTGGGATAAAGCTTCAAAGCACAGTCTCACTTTGCAGGCATTCTTTTGGAGCAAACTGTGCAGCAGACAAGCTCAGTGGGACCAGGGTATTCCTTTCCCGGATGTCTAGATCAGAGGGCTTCCAAGATTTGATCCAGCTGTGGGGATTTCCTTAAGTAGACCTCTTTGCTTTCTCTCTGAACAATCCACTGACATGATTCTGTTCCTGTACTCCATGTAAGAAGGTCTGGAAGATGGATGCATTTTCTTTTCCTTGGAAAAGAATTTTCCTGAATGCTTTTCCACCCTTTCTGTTAACATCCAGGGTAATTTTGAAAATTCAGAAGGAATCCCCTAAGATCATTGTGGTGACTCCCTTCTGGCCCAGGCAGCTCTGGTTCTCCCTTCTTTTGGAAATGGCCAGGGGCAGTTACCACAAGCTTCTAAACAGACTGATGCACCCCGACATCAGTTAACTTCAGTTGACTGCTGGAATGGTAGGGTAGTAATTCCTTTTAGGCACCTGTTTATTGAAAAAGTCTAGCCGATACTAATGGAGACAACAAAGCTTGTTACTAGAAAATCATACATTAGCAAGTGCAAAAGGTTATCTAGTTGATGCCAACAACATAGCCATCAGCCATTTAGGGCTACTTGTTCTCTGATTTTGCAACATTTGTGTGAGTTACTGTCATGTGGCCTTTTGTATTCCTTTATCAAGGTTAATTTATCAGCCATTTTAGTTTGTTTGCCCATGGATCTTCCTCCTTCAATGCAGTCTCATGTCAGAATGTTTTTGAAAAAGGTTTTGCACAAGAGACTTTCAAGTAAACTGATGGCCCCTGCTTGGGATCATAATTTTGTGTTAGAGAAACTAACACTTGCACTTTTGAACCAGCTAACCTGGCTTACTTGAGGTTCTTAAAATGGAAAACATTTTTACTGATTGCTCTGACCTCTGCAAAACTATTATGAGATGCAAGCTTTTATAGTAAGTCAACCCTACCTCATTTTCCACAGGGACAGGCTTTCTTTGAGAACTAATCCTTCTTTTATGCCTAAAGTTGTATCCACGTTTACTTTAAGCTAAAATATTCATCTCCCTGTTTTCTTTCCAAAACCTGCAAAAGAGGGAGAAAGAGTACTCCGTATATTTGGAAGTTCATGGACAATGTGGGTACTGTCTTGACAGAACTAAATCTTTTAGATCTTTGGATCAATTGTTCGTTTCTTGTGAAGGTGAGTAGAAAACAACATATGCTAAAACAGACTATTTCGAAATGGTTGTCTTAGGTTATTACCTTTTGATCTGAAGTAGGAACTTCATTTGTCAGCAACCTTTGTGATACGGATCCGATCTCGGATCCGAGCCGGCAACTTCTATCACAGCATAGATCCGAGCTCCAAGCTCCTCCCTTTACCCATAATCCCCTACCAACCCTGACTGACCTCAGATCTAGTTTGCCGCTCTTCAAGCAACAGCTAGATTCCACAGCTCTTGGTGTATTCTTGTGAGTAAAGAAAATTTTAATTTCTTTCTTGTACTCTTTTTGAGCGAGTGTTTGTGTGTGTGTTTAGTCCCTAACCCTAATTTCACCTTTTTTAGCTTAAATTAGCTTAAATTTTTTATCTTTGTTTCTCCTCCCTGCCCTCGCTGTTCGCAGTGTGTGTGTAGTGTGTAGGGGCCTAACGTGTGCGTTTTCTGTTAGTGATGTCGGAGGCCCCTAAAGCTATTTTTTCGAAATGCACCAAGTGTGGTCACAAGCTTTCACCGGCTGATGGCCACACTCGGTGCGTTAGGTGCCTTAGGGTTGAACAGCTCTCCTCGGGTTGTGCAATTTGCGATGCGTTCAACCCCAGGGCACTTAAGGATCGGAGGTCGAAGCTGGTTCTGGCGGGCCTTTTGCCCTCAGACCCGGCTCCGGCCTCCGGTACTTCAGTGACCGCTACCCAGTGCTCGGTAGCGGCCACTCCTGCCCCCCCTGACCGGGACTCAACCTCCCACTGTGGCTTCAGAGGTGAGGGAGGCCAGGAAAGAGAAGCGGAGGGAGAAGCACCTTAAGTGGCGGGCAGACGACTCCTTCTCGGCCCCGCCTGCCAAACGGGCTTCTCTCTTCAGGGTTTCTGGTTTGCCTCCTCCTCGGATCCAATCTCTTTGCTTCTCACCGGGACCCGAGGAGGAGGTGACCTGGTCCCCGTCGAGGTCATCGAGGCGGCACTCCAGGCCTGCTTCGGTGGCCTCCTCGAGGTCCACCTTCAGTATGTCAGATGCGGACATGGACCGGATGATGAGGAGGTTCATCCAGGCCCAGATGTAAATGGGAGTGTTTGCCTCCCCGGGGAGCTCGACCCCCTTTTTTGCTCTTATCACTCCTTCTCCGACCCGCCTTCCGGGTTCGGAGCTGTCGGAGCTGAGCCGCGTTGGATCCGGGGGTGGGTCGGAGCCGACAGTGCTAGGCACTTCGGCTCCGACTATTCCCTCGAGTTTGTCGGATCCGACCTCTCGGAGCCGTGGGCCGAGCTTCGGATCTGAGGGACTCTGTGTGCTTTCGGCCCCATCCCGGTCGGAGCACGCGGGTCCTTCGGATCCGACAGTCTCGGCCCCGGGTCCGATCCCCGCCTCGGATCCGAGTGGGAGTCGGATCCGTCAGAGAGCAGCTCCCCCTCGGCTTTCGCAGTGGTGGAGAGGGTACTGTTGAGTACATCCAGGCCTTCGGTCCTGGCTTCGGCTCCCCCCTGCACTCCCTCTCAGCTGGTCCTGGCTCCCCTCACCCGGCCTTCGGGGCAGCCTGCTTCAGCGCCTCTAGGTGTTCCATTGGAACAGGATATTGCTGGTGAGGACTCCTCGGACAGCCCCCCCCGAGGAGGTTCCTCGCAAGTCGAAGTGCAAAAGGAGGCACGTGGACTCCCCTAAGTCCCTCACTGAAGATACGGACTTGGATGAAGGGGAAGGCTCCCCAAGGTCACCCCCTGAGGATGTCTCCTTTGGAGACATCATCGGAATGCTCAGAATCGGGGGGGGGGGTCTGCCCCCAAGGCTTCCTCCGAGTCCGTATTCCTAGAGGTGTTCGAGGCAGGGCCATCTACCTCTTGGGTGTCCCCTCCCCCCGGCCCCTTGGTGGATCTTATAGCCACTAGGGCTTGGAGGGAGCCGGACACTGTAGAGCCTGTTCCCAAGTGCCCGGACAAAATCTTGAGCCCGCCGTCAGAGAGAACCCATTGGAGCAAAGGTCCCCCTGTGGATGCCATGTTGGTGGCGGCAGCCACCAAGAGAGAGTTGGCTCAGGAGAGCCCCACGGTTCATCCGCCGAGCAAGGAGTCTCGTGCGATGGACCGCCTTGGGAAGCGGGCCTTCAGTTCAGCGACCTTCTCCATGAGGGCCATGAACTGTATGGCACACGTCATTCGGATGCAGTGGGATCTAATTAAAGAATACGCTGCTTCTCCCCCAGGGTCCATGTCGGAAGGGGACAAGCAACTGTACTCCTCCCGAATGTCCACCCTACGTTCTATTTCCAACACCTCTATGTGGCTTTTGTCTCACGCTACTGAGGGAGCCGCTAGAGCAGGCGGAGTCGGGCTGGTCATGAGGAGGCAAGCCTGGCTCCGACATTGTGACTTCTCAGAACCCTTTAAGGCGTCATTTGCGAATGCCCCTTTTGATGGTTCTGCATTGTTTGGCAAAACCGTTCGCGACACCCTTGTCCAGAGCGAGAAAGACGGGAAGACGTTGTCTGCCGTTGGAGTCCGCTTCTCTGCTCCCCAGAGGTCCTTTGCCAAGAACCAAAAGGGTCAGAAGAAGATGTGGTTCCGGAAATCGCATCAATCCCAGTCTGCTCCGGACAACCAGTCCTCTCGTGGCAGAGGAGGACAGGGAGGACACCGCCCTAGAGGCAGAGGGGGTCCCAGGAATTTTGGGTCCAGAGAACCTTTCTCTGAGAGACCCACGCAGAACCCCTGAGGGGTTACCCGGCTGCTCCACTCTGGAGGCAGTCAGGGGACGTTTTTTGAGGCACCTAGCAATGTGGGAGTCCATAACAACGGATCGCTGGGTGCTTCGTGTTATATCCAGAGGATACCAAATTCCCTTTCTTGTAACCCCCAGAATCAGAAGCCTCCCCGATGTACCACCCAATCAGAGGGAGGCAGCTGCTGCAGAAATTCAGCAGCTCTTACAAAAAAAGAGCCATCCAGCCCATCCCCCCAGATCAGCTTGGATCAGGTTTTTACTCCAGGTTCTTTCTGGTGCCAAAAAAGACGGGGGACGCGAGGCCCATCCTGGACCTCTCTCTCTTGAACCTGGCAGTACCAAAAGTAAAGTTCCGGATGGTCACACTGCAATCTATTCTCCCACTACTGCAGGAGAACGACTGGATGTGCTCGATAGACCTCAAGGATGCGTACTATCACAATCTCGTAGACAGACGCTCCAGGTTGTTTCTCCGCTTCCGGCTGGGAGCCAGCCATTTCCAGTTCAGGGCCCTTCCCTTCGGTCTCACCTCAGCCCCCAGGGTGTTCACCAAGGTCTTGGCAGCGATAGCGGCCCCCCTGAGACTCCAGGGAATTCAGGTCTTTCCGTACCTGGACGACTGGCTCCTTACCTCCCCAACAAGGCATCTTCTTTGCTCATGCAGGGATTATTTCCTCAATCTGGCTCCACTCCTAGGGTTGACCATCAACATGGCCAAATCCTCCCTGGCTCCTACACAAGTATTGGATTTCATAGGGGCGAGGTTGGACTCCAGACTGATGCTTGCTTTCTTGACTCCAGATTGGCTTCAGAACCTGAGGTTGCACGTGCAGGCCATCCTTCAACTTCAAGCTCCTTCGGCGGAATTGGTCCTGAGGGCTCTAGGGTCCATGGCAGCAGCAATTTCTCTGCTGCCATTGGCCCGTCTGAATATGAGGGTCGTACAGTGGACCCTCCAGGTACAATGGTCCCTATCTCGCAATCTCCTGTCTCATCCCATTCCCTTAAGCAGGGTCTGCAAAAGGTCGCTCATGTGGTGGCTCCAGTCCTCCAATCTCCACACGGGACGCCCCTTCTCGCTGCCTCCACCAGTCGCCACAGTGACCACGGACGTTTCTCGCCTGGGGTGGGGGAGGCACTATTTGGGCAGAACAGTCCAAGGCATGTGGAACGACATAGAGACCTCATTGCATATCAACGTCCTGGAAATGAGGGCGGTGCTTTTGACATTGCAAGCACTTCACAACCCTCTTCCGGTGGGGACGATTGCAGTACAGACGGACAACATGTCTGTCGTCTGGTACATCAACAAACAGGGGGGAACCAGGTCTTACCCTCTCTGCCGCCAGGCCATGAGAGTGTGGGAATGGGCGTTATCCACCATCCGCTTTCTCATCGCAATGCACATTCCGGGACGGTCCAACATTTTAGCGGACAGACTCAGTCGTACTATCCTGACTCCTTATGAGTGGTCTCTCAATCCTCTAGTGGCAGAGCAAGTATTTGCCCGATGGGGACGACCTTGTTGCGATCTTTTTGCCTCTCTCTCAAATGCCAAATGCAACGATTACTTTGCTCTGATCCTCCGGGAGTCCCCGAGACTCTCTAGTCCATGCTTGGCCTCCCGGTCTGCTTTATGCTTACCCGCCTCTGCCCCTGATGTTGAAACTATTGCAGAAAGCCAGTCAGTTGGGGAGCAAGATGATCCTCATTGCCCCATTCTGGCCTCGTCAGACGTGGTTCCCTTACCTATGGTCTCACCTGATTCATCCGCCCTGGATTCTGGATTCCCTCCCCGATCTCATTTCACACCCCTTGGGTCTCCCGACACCGAACCTGGCCAACCTAAAGCTGACGGCTTGGTTGCTCCAGTTCCACTCCTGATAAGGACTCCCGGAATCTCATCACCAGTCAAAGCCATTCTAGTAGCAGCTCACAAGCCTTCCACCAGAAGGGTTTATCGGAGTAAATGGAAACGTTTTTCCATTTGGGCAGAGTACCGTCATTTAGATCCCTTTACGGCGCCGGTAGCGTCAGTTCTAGATTTTCTAACTTCTCTCTTTCACCAGGGGGCTAGTTCTTCCACGGTCAAGGTACAACTTGCAACAATTTCACACTATCATGCAGGGCAGGAGTCAGGCCCGCTTATTACTTCCAAACTGTGTAAGACCTTCCTTAAGGGTACCTTCCTCCTCAGGCCCCCGGTCAAAGAGGTGGTACCTCCATGGGATTTATCCCTAGTTTTACAGGCCTTGACTAGCCCCCCTTTCGAGCCAGTGGCCACTGTTGATCTCAAATACCTCTCTTGGAAAACGGCCTTTTTGGTGGCCATAACATCAGCCAAGAGGGTCTCGGAACTCCAGGCTCTCTGTGTCAAACCACCATATTTGGTCTTCCACCCAGACAGAGTTCACCTCAGGATCAATCCGTCTTTTCTATCTAAGGTATCTCATTAATCTTCCAGTATTCTTCCCCAACTATCAAAACAAAGGAGAATATAAGCTGCACTCTCTAGACGTGCACAGACAACTACGTGTTTATATTCATCGAACTACTGGTCATAGGCAATCCGATCAGTTGTTTGTCTCCTTTGCCAAAAACAACTTCGGCAAGTCGGTTTCTAAAGTTACCCTCTCCCGATGGATATCTAGTTGTATTCTCTTAGCATATCAGAGCTCGGGAAGGCCTGCACCTCAGGGAGTCCGTGCTCATTCTACTAGGGCCGTTGCTACATCGGCTGCTTTCAAGGCTAGGGTTTCTCTGGATGACATTTGTTCCGCAGCCACTTGGGCTTCATCTCATACCTTTATCAGCCACTACAAAGTAGATATTGTCTCCTGAGGTGGGGCGCCTTTGGCTCTGCAGTGCTCCGCAATAGTCTTCCATGAGGCCACCCAAGATTTAGGTAGCTGGGGACTCTGTCCCAAAGGTTGCTGACAAATGAAGTTCCTACTTCAGATTAAGAAGTTATGTACTCACCATAACGTTCCATCCGAGTAGGTATCTTCATTTGTCTGCAACCATCCCCCTTCCTTCCCCCTGACCAATATGATCCTACCTGGGTTTTTTTAGATTAGTTCCCTCTGGGACACAGTATTAGCTGTGCTATGGGGCAAACTTGATCTGAGGTCAGTCAGGGTTGGTAGGGGATTATGGGTAAAGGGAGGAGCTAGGAGCTCGGATCTATGCTGTGATAGAAGTTGCCGGCTCGGATCCGAGATCGGATCCGTATCCCAAAGGTTGCAGACAAATGAAGATACGTACTCAGATGGAACGTTATGGTGAGTACATAACTTCTCGTTATACTCATCATAACAAAACTAATCCAGAAAGGATCAAGACCCACTCTACCAGGGCCTTTGCTTAATCTATGGGATTTTGAAAAGGGTTGGATTCTTTAAGTATTCTAGAAGCTGCTAATTGGTCCTCTGTACATATTTTTGCAAAGCACTGTATGCTTAATACCTTCTCTAGGTCTAGGTCAAGCTTTGCTAGAGTCATTCTTCAGGGGCTCTTGGACTCCTCCTTCCACCTCCCAAATGTAATAAGCTAGGGTATTCTATCCATATAGCTAAGGCTACTGCAGGAGTGATCAATATGATGAACACAGTATGTAAACTTACCATAACAGTAGATGTTCGAATGATCACTGCTGCATTAGCTGCCCCTTCTGTCCATCCCCCTTATTTTTGGTGTGTTTTTTATGCCAGGATGTGGACATTTTTCTCCTAGCATTGTCCTTTCAGGGCAGAACCTCCTTGTCTCTATTGGCAGGAAAGCCCTGAAGGGCTTGGTGCCCAAACTTGTCTTTTAGTCAGCTCACCTTAAGCTGCCTGAAAGTTTGGGTGTGTGGAAGGTGACCTGAAGCTTTGGAAGCTGGCCGGCTGTTATATTCTTGTCAGGTTATAACCCCATATAGCTAAGGCTACTGCAGCAGCGATCATTTGAGCATTGACTGTTATGGTAAGTTTACTTACACAACTGTACTGTCCCTTCCAGAAATGGGCTGTCTAATCTTCAGAGTGAAGATGTGGGAGGAAGCTTGAACTTTGTGAAGCTGGACAGTGGTTGTGTCATGGGTAGGATACAACCCAAATTCCAAAAAGCTGCTGCAGCAGTTAGGAATTTGAACTTCTGTTATTACAGTAAGTGCAATTTTCACTGTAACAGTGGTATTACAGTTGTGTGTTACATCTGCTGTGCATTATTCTTTTGAACTTTCAAACACTTAAGTTCTTAAAAGCAGATATTTCTTCAGTTTCTGGGAAGTATGCATCCAGATGTTCATCATACCGCTTACTGTTGCAGTTATTATTTCTTGGGATATCTTGCCTACTGGTAGTCCAAACACTCAGCTTGACTTCTGAGCTATACCTTAAAACAAGGCTTCAACCTACACCTTCCCATTGCAATGTATAAACATCATTGGTATAAAATGGTATCAGCTGATGCAGTTTTCAAATTTTTCTTGTCCTGACAAAGCCAGGAGAAAAGACTGTGGTTCTGAAACCATAGTGGACCAGTAATACACTGTCTTGTGTGGCAGAGGAGGAGGGCATGTTAAGGGGATGCAGTGGAAAGTGAAAACTGAATCAAACGGTACCACCCCAACCCAAGTAGAAAACAGATGGGATGAGGGTGAGAACCTGAACTGCCACAGTTAATGTTCTTGAACTTCCACATTTATGGTAAGTTTCTAACAAAACTGTACTGTGTTCATCATATTGTTCAATGTTGTAGTCATTACTTGGGAAAATTTTCAAAGCAATGAAGTAGAAGGTGGCTGGCAGTAGAAAAATGGCTTGAAACAGCAATCCTGACAGGATAGCAGAGCCAGAGACTTTCCAAGCTGTAGAGATAACCTCCAGATTGTGGTGCCTGGTGAATGTTTGCACTGAGGACCAGGTGGCTGCTTTTGAGGTCGACTGAGTGCTGACCCCTTTGAGGATTGCTGCAGTGGCTCTAATAGAATGGGCTTTGACATGCCATAGTTTGTGATCATGTGCAGTTGCAATACAAGTGTTCATTTAAACACACACAGGTAATATGTTTGTTTAAATTAATGCCTTTAGATGTTAGTAACTGTAGCAAGGCGCTAGAAGAAGTTATTTACTACAGCTTGGATTATATTTTTTTTTTGGTGGGGGGGGTTCTCATCTTTGTATTAAGAACAGAGTCAGTCTGGGAACTACATGGTGTACTATCTGACCTAAATATGGCTATAAGACATGGTGTATTTAAGAAATTAGGTGTTCTCTTGCATTTCATTGTTCATTTTTCATAATACTCTAAAAGTAAAAATATCCTAGTTTGAGATATTATATAAGATATGTGCAGATTTTGTTTGAGTTTAGTAGCACTCTTTGTGGATTGTTTAGCTTCTTTAATGCTTGTAACGAAATCTGTACCTTGTAATTTTCCCAGTGTTAAACAGTAGTTTCCTAGACTTTGCTAATGCTCCACACACACTTAGAAATTGTGTATGTATATGTGTACATACATACATAGATTATTTTACAAAGTTCTGCATTTCCAAAATATGCTAGTGTGATCGTTAAGATTAGTGAAACATTAGATGAACTGTTTTACTTCACACAGCTTTTCATAGGCATGGTTAACAAGGTTTGCATTGAGCTTTCATAGGCATGGTTAATAAAGTCTGGGGTTGGTAGGGTGGCCTAATGGTTAAGGTGTTTGCCTTACAAACACAAGGTACAGGGTTTGAATCTCACAGGGGATAATTGGTTAGGCTTAAAATGTCTCGCAAGGGCAGTTAGCCTGGTACTAATCTATGAAGACTTGCTGAAACTTTTATCACCATGCCTGATAATTCTGAAACCAGCACATTGCTGTTCTATTTCCTATACAGTAATTTGTCATTTTGTATTCTATTTTTTGTAACTGAGCAGAGCTTATTGGTGCATTTTGCAAATAGAAACACTAGTAACTACTAATATATATTTGGTAGTTGTGAAGACATGTACATTGACACACTGAAGCGTTTGTGGCCCCTTTATACTCTCTGCTGTCTATCACACTCTTCCCAATGTGGGTTTGCAATCTGTAGCACACTGAATAATACAGCTGTTAGTTTGCAAACTCTTATCATCCAGGACCTCATTATCATTTCTCTGCATAGCTGTTAGGGACTGTATGAAAGTAGGCTATATATCTTTTGAACTACAGTTCATGTGCATGCGTATGACCAGTAGTGTACAGGGAGAGGTGGACTAGGAGCTCTCTTTGTTCTGCTTTGTAATACATCACCTTTGTTGTTGCAGATGTTGTATATATTGCTTATCTTGTGAAATTACTTTAACTATAATTGTTTATTTTTTCCTTACCAGCGAATGGAACCACACAGCTGTGAGCTTTTTCAGATCGTGAGATGACAGAATTGAGAGGTTGCACTGTGTTTCTGTGTTTCCTTGTCTCCCTGACATTATTTTCCTTAGCCAACTCCTCCAGGTCTGGGAAGTTTTCCCAGAAATCTGTGGGAGTGGAAGATGGCATCAGGCGACTGTGCACAGAGGAAGTTCGCTCATGGTCTGATTTGTTTTCACCTGATCGTCTGGATGCCTGGATCTGCTCTGTAATTGGCTCACTTCTGGTGGCAATGAGTGGTGTGTTTCCACTACTGGTAATTCCTATCAAGGCTGGTGCAGCACTAAAATCAGAAGGTAAGTTCAGACTCCTTGCTTTATATAAGATTTAATTACTCTTCGTGTTTGTAATCTATTGTTTTAAGCTCAGTTTAGTCATTTTTTTTAACCTTCAACATGATGTATCATAAAATTTTGTGTAATAGAAGAGGTTGTAAATAGGCACAGAACTATTCCTTGTCAGTCCCTTCTCACAGTCTTTCTTTGCTATTCTGTGCATCGTGTTGAACCATTGATGAGATTTCTAAGCAAGAAAAGTACAGATGTTTGTTTTCTAAAACTCTGTAGAAGGCATTCCACTGTATTTTTCTTATATCTACTAATAAATGTTTAGTTAAAAGTGCATGTCCGTCCTTATCACTTTCAGTATTCCAAGGTCTTTACATCTTCAAGTGCTATATGTCAGATGTATGTTTTGTGTGCAAGGTGTAAGGTATATATGTGATGTAGAAGTGCCTAATCCTCAGAATTTCTTTGCCACCAGTCTAAATGCTGTGTTTGAATTCAGTCTGCAGGATGTTCAGAATTGGTTCCACAACTGAGCCTTCTGCAGATAAGTGCCCCATTGGGATCTCTTCCTTTCTTTTTTCTTTCTATTTTCGTCCAGGATGACATGTAACCTTAAGGTAAAATGTGAGTGTGGGAGGCAGATTCCTCATAAAGATGACATGAACAGTGCTTCGTTTGCTTGGGTGTTACTAACACACATATGAGCACTTTAAGATTTGTCAAGCGTTTGTCCCTAAGACAGGTCAGTCATTTTTCCTCTCTTTCCATTTATTTGGAGAACCAGAGATTGAAGCTTTTGCTTCAGGATACCATGGCTAAATTCACCAAAGGTGCAGACCGATCCTGCTGTTCTCCAGCATCAAACAGACATTTTTGTCAGGTTGGAGGAAGGACCCGAGGATCATTCTGTGCTGCTGTCAGCTCCCTCTGCTCCAACCCAGCTGGAGGCTGATGTGGACCCCCCTACCCGCACGTCCACTGAGGCTGTGCCTTCATCTGGTACAGATGTAGAGTGGGAACCATGGTTGTTTATTTCAGAGGGGGTTAGGAGGATAGCCATGCCATGGACAAGTATGGTAAAGTATATAACTCTGCTACCTTAGCCTTCAGGGCTATTAATTACCAGACCCATATGACTAGGTACTTCGTGGCTGCTCTTTCCCACCTTGGAGGCATTCTGGCTGATATGCCTAACTCAGAGGGTAAAACTTCTGCCATTTCCCTTTTGAGCTGTTCTTCTCAGGTGGCTTGTCATTCTATTAAATGTAGCTGTGATGCTGCTGATGCCTCCTCTAGGGCAGCTGCATCTGGATCTGTTATGAGGAGGTATTCTTGGTTTTGCCTCCAGGCTGTGCCTGAAGACATCAAGGCCAAATTATTAGATTCTCCCTTAGACAACCAGACTGTTTTTGGCACTGCTGTGGCTGAATTATTTAATGCCCTTCAGGATAAGGATAAAGTGATGCAGGACTTGAAACAAATCTTTCACTTGTGTTCTTAAGTTACAGCAAAATTATCCATTAACTGCATTTAAAAGTTTTTTATGCTAATGTTTTTGGTGGTCAGAATGTATTTTATGAAAGAGATTCCCAAAATGCAAACGAAAGTTTTTATTCTTGCTGCTCTGATTTAGACTTAGATGATGATGTTGATAATTTTTATAACAGTGCTTATTGTTTAATTGATACTTCTAGTATTCCTGTTAAGAGTAAATTTGTTCCTCCCTACACCACTGAAAGTGTTACGCATTTTAGTTCTATGTCAACATTTTCTGTAAATGAGTTGTATAAAGAGATTTTAATTGATAAACAGCATATAAGTTATAATTTGACTAAACAGATGGAAGGCTTTACAGGAATTGCAAAATAAGAAATATTTAATTACAAAACCCTCGGACAAAGGAATAAGATTGTCCTTATGCATTATCAGCAGTATTTTAATATGTGTTTAGGACATTTGTCCAATGGGGAAGTTTATGAAAGAAGCGATAAGCTTACAAAGATACTATTATGTAATTTCAAGATGTGTTACAAAAAGGTGCTAGATTAGGATATTTATCACAGGAAGATATTCAAAAGAAGTTTAGTAGTGAAGGGGGGTATTTTAGCCACATTTTATTGCTTGTCCTAGTTGCACAAAAATAGTAATAATCCCCCAGGATGTCCGATTATTTCAGCTTGCAGATATTTTCTGCGTAATATGGGGGTTTTATTACATAAATTGTTACTTCCTTATGTTTTAAAGGTTCCTTCATATGTCAAGGATAGCTTTGATTTTTTTTTTTAAGTAAGATGTCTTTTTTGAAATGGAACCAAGGACATGTATTGGATAACTCTTGATGTCAAGAGTTTAGATACTACAGTTAGACATAAAGATGGGATACAGTCCCTATTTTACTTTTTGGGAAACAGTCCCCTAACAAATTATATAGTTGAATTAGTACATTTTTGTTTAATAAATAATTTTTTCACGTTTAACAATGAGATTTATAGACAGAAACAAAGTACAGCGAGGGGGGCTCCATTTGCCCCCATGAATGCTAATTTATTAATGGCTCGGTTTAAATTGGAGTGTTTGTACAAACATGGCTTTATGAAAAAAATGTTAAATGTTATCGATACATAGGTGATTTGATTTTTGTTTGTGAAGGTGGCCAACAAGAAGTTTCGCAGTTTGTTTTAGAGCTACAAAATAATGTATATAATTTGTCCTTTGATGGATTGCAGTGTGGCCAAAAAGTGACATATTTGGATTTAACTCTTCAGGGGTTGGACAATGGGGAAATATGTAGAGAGGTGCATAGGAAGTTACTGGATGGGAGTCAATATTTATATGGTACTAGTTGCCATCCTCCCCATCTTCTTTCTGCACTACCTTATGGTGAATTCTTAAGGCTATCCAGAATTTGTAGTGATAAGAAAGATCTATTAAATGCAATAGATAAATCTGCTAAAATGTTTTTAAATAGGGGTGTGATGCCCATGCCCTGGCCCAGCAATCAAGGAGCCTCAATCCTCACCACTAACACCAGAGAGGGTGTCTCATATGAGAGGAAAGGATAACAAATACACACAGTAAAGTGCAATTTCCCTTAAGAGCACACAGAGATCACAGTCCCGGGACTGGTCGCTCCCTTGCTCCCCAGGTCCCCAATAAGACTCCCCACTGGCACAGCTATAGGGTCCAGATCTCAGCCTAGCTGGGCAAGCTAAAATCTCCAGCACCCTCTCTGTCCAACCAGTGCTTCCTGTCCCTGCCCAAGTAACTGACACACACACACTTTGAGATAAGAATTTACACAACCACACAGACACTTCTGGGGAAGGCTGGCACAGGTTCTCCAGCTATGCCCCTTTTACCCAGACTATACGGTAGTAATTACTGCCACCACCCAGCTAATATTATCAGCTACCCAAAGGCCCTTAACATGGTGTCCAATTATTACTGTGCAATATTATTATCCAATTGGCAAGTGTGACTAATCAGTCAAGGCTTACTAGAGTGGCTTTGTACAATAAACTCTATAACTATGCATTGTACTCTAGAGCTTAACTTATCTCTATATAAACCAGACACAGTCAAAATGTTTTTAAATATTTAATAATAAATAATTAAAACCACAAGACAACACTTTCTACTACACAGTGCTAGGCAAAAGTTCAGATATCACACAGAAATACTTAAAATAAATCAGTAGTACAGTTCTGACATCACAGAAAAACCCTTCGTCTAATATGTCTAGCTTCTAGTTATCTACAAGAAAACACACTTCTAAAATAACTTACTTACATAGAGCAACAGGCAGTGCTGTGAGTTGGATAGTCAGACAAAAATGCTTAATCTCTGGTTCTCACTGTTTAAATTGAAACTGCAGTTCTGATTAAAACATTACATCATCTTTTACACTTTCTTTGTGTTCCCAGGCTGACAGAAACTGCATTTACATTATTTTACACTTGCAATAAAGGACATTCCATATGTAAATTCTAGTCATTAACTTTAGCCTTAAAACAATAGGCAGGAAGCCTTCATCTAGCCTTACTGGAGCCGACTTGTAAAACATCAAAGGCAGTGATTAAATAATTTTAATTTCAAAGGACCAACAAGAAATGCTTGACTTAGCTTTCTTTACAGCAGATGGCAATGTTGCCACATGGTTTTAAGTTCAACATTCATATTTCAAATGATAGAATTATATGCACAGTTTTATCTGGGTAGGCTGGCAGCCTTCACCCATCTCTACCAGTTTTCACAAGGGGATACAAGGTAGAAATGATAAATTAAGTTATTCAAAGGGTTTTAGAAACTGGGGTTGCGCAAGAATTAGATGGAGTTAATAATAATATAAATAGTTCTAAGGGAAAAAAAAAGAAATGTATTTTGTTGCAACTTATAACATTATAAGTGAGAAAATTTTGGATTTGTTGAAATATTATTGGAATTTTCTTTTGGGGGATAGAGATCCATCTAAATGGTTGGATAAATCACTATGTATGTCATATAGACTTGGAAGAAATCTTAGACATGTTAGTACATGGTAATTTTGTTTTACCTAGTTTTAGTATTGTTAGTCAACCTGCCATTTTAGGAACTTTTTCTTGTAATAATTGTACTGTATGTAAACATGTGGTGTGTTCTTTTAAGTTTATTAATAAGATTAGATTTGTACCAAAGGGAATGTTTTCCTGCAATAGTAGTGGAGTCATATATGCTCTTAGATGTCCTTGCAACCTTTTTTATATAGGTGAAACGAAAAGAACACTCAAAGTAAGATTGTTAGAGCATATTAGAGATATTAAAAATCAAAAAGAAGATAAAATTGTGGCTTCACACTTTAAAGAAAAGTACAATAGTGATTTTCTAATGTTACAGGGCAGCGTATTGGAACAAATACATTTTAAAGGGGAAGATGGAAATATGCTTAAGGAACATCTTTTCTATAAAGAATCTGTCTTTATTTTAAAATGCAATACATTAATTCCCACAGGTTTAAACTATGAGGTTAAATGGAGGTATTTTATTTAATTGAATAATGGAATAATTGTTTTATTAAGTTTGTAAATAAAGAATTGGTTTTGAAATGGATTTTACTGACCAGCTACTGGTAGCATATGCAACAGGAATGGAAGGAAAAGCAATTTCAAAACAGACAATCCCAAGTGGATAGGGAAATTGCATTAGATTTTGTTACATGTGGAAGAAACTCCAGAAAACATCAGGCCTCATTCTAAGGGCTACAGCCACTACCACAGCTTTTTCTGAGGTGGCTACCAAAGACATTTTAGAGGCTGCTACTTGAGCTCCATGCATACATTTGCCAAGCATTATAATTTACCTTTATATCCAGATCCGAGCAGGTTTGCCACTGCTGTTTTGCGGGATCTTAACTTCCTCATAATCTTATTTCTCCTCCTCCCCAGTTTGGCTATGGTACTACCCATTTGTAAGGACTGCAGATGCATCCTTGAAGGACATAGTACAGTTTTGTACCTACCATAAATGTAGATGTCCGATAGGCATGCATCTGCAGTCAGGATTACCACCCTCCCTTCCCCTCTGTGGGTACTCCTAGGGTATTTGCCCATCTGTAGCTAGCTGGAATCCCTATTATGCTGTATTTGTTTGTATATATGTACATACATGCTTATTTTTTGTTTGCTCTCTACTATTTGGAACCATTTGCATTTATCCAAATTTAGCTTTCCTAGAGGGCACCTGGCATCTGGGGCAAGAAACACTGAGGAAAATCGCGTTGGCTGATGCCTTTATACCCGAAGAACTGCAGCTATGACGTCGGGTGAAGTGCGACACCAGCTGAGGCCAGACCCAGACTTTGGAATCCGCCCGACCGAAGGGCTCCCTGGCCACAGGACAACCCATTTGTAAGGACTGCAGATGCATGCCTATCGGACATCTACATTTATGGTAGGTACAAAACTGTACTTTGCAGATGTTGTATATATTGCTTATCTTGTGAAATTACTTTAACTATAATTGTTTATTTTTTCCTTGCCAGCGAATGGAACCACACAGCTGTGAGCTTTTTCAGATCGTGAGATGACAGAATTGAGAGGTCGCACTGTGTTTCTGTGTTTCCTTGTCTCCCTGACATTATTTTCCTTAGCCAACTCCTCCAGGTCTGGGAAGTTTTCCCAGAAATCTGTGGGAGTGGAAGATGGCATCAGGCGACTGTGCACAGAGGAAGTTCGCTCATGGTCTGATTTGTTTTCACCTGATCGTCTGGATGCCTGGATCTGCTCTGTAATTGGCTCACTTCTGGTGGCAATGAGTGGTGTGTTTCCACTACTGGTAATTCCTATCAAGGCTGGTGCAGCACTAAAATCAGAAGGTAAGTTCAGACTCCTTGCTTTATATAAGATTTAATTACTCTTCGTGTTTGTAATCTATTGTTTTAAGCTCAGTTTAGTAATTTTTTTTAACCTTCAACATGATGTATCATAAAATTTTGTGTAATAGAAGAGGTTGTAAATAGGCACAGAACTATTCCTGGTCAGTCCCTTTTCACAGTCTTTCTTTGCTATTCTGTGCATCGTGTTGAACCATTGATGAGATTTCTAAGCAAGAAAAGTACAGATGTTTGTTTTCTAAAACTCTGTAGAAAGCATTCCACTCTATTTTTCTTATATCTACTAATAAATATTTAGTTAAAAGTGCATGTCCGTTCTTATCACTTTCAGTATTGCAAGGTCTTTACATCTTCAAGTGCTATATGTCAGATGTATGTTTTGTGTGCAAGGTGTAAGGTATATATGTGATGTAGAAGTGCCTAATCCTCAGAAATTCTTTGCCACCAGTCTAAATGTTGTGTTTGAATTCAGTCTGCAGGATGTTCAGAATTGGTTCCACAACTGAGCCTTCTGCAGATAAGTGCCCCATTGGGATCTCTTCCTTTCTTTTTTCTTTTTATTTTCGTCCAGGATGACATGTAACCTTAAGGTAAAATGTGAGTGTGGGAGGCAGATTCCTCATAAAGATGACATGAACAGTGCTTCTTTTGCTTGGGTATTACTAACACACATATGAGTACTTTAAGATTTGTCAAGCGTTTGTCCCTAAGACAGGTTAGTCATTTTTCCTCTCTTTCCATTTATTTGGAGAACCAGAGATTGAAGCTTTTGTTTCAGGATACCATGGCTAAATTCACCAAAGGCGCAGACCGATCCTGCTGCTCTCCAGCATCAAATAGACGTCTTTGTCAGGTTGGAGGAAGGACCCGAGGATCATTCTGTGCTGCTGTCAGCTCCCTCTGCTCCAACCCAGCTGGAGGCTGATGTGGACCCCCCTACCTGCATGTCCACTGAGGCTGTGCCTTCATCTGGTACAGATGTAGAGTGGGAACCATGTTTGTTTATTTCAGAGGGGGTTAGGAGGATAGCCATGCCATGGACAAGTGTGGTAAAGTATATAACTCTGCTACCTTAGCCTTCAGGGCTATTAATTACCAGACCCATATGACTAGGTACTTCGTGGCTGCTCTTTCCCACCTTGGAGGCATTCTGGCTGATATGCCTAACTCAGAGGGTAAAACTTCTGCCATTTCCCTTTTGAGCTGTTCTTCTCAGGTGGCTTGTCATTCTATTAAATGTAGCTGTGATGCTGCTGATGCCTCCTCTAGGGCAGCTGCATCTGGATCTGTTTTGAGGAGGTATTCTTGGTTTTGCCTCCAGGCTGTGCCTGAAGACATCAAGGCCAAATTATTAGATTCTCCCTTAGACAACCAGACTGTTTTTGGCACTGCTGTGGCTGAATTATTTAATACCCTTCAGGATAAGGATAAAGTGATGCAGGACTTGAAACAAATCTTTCACTTGTGTTCTTAAGTTACAGCAAAATTATCCATTAACTGCATTTAAAAGTTTTTTATGCTAATGTTTTTGGTGGTCAGAATGTATTTTATGAAAGAGATTCCCAAAATGCAAATGAAAGTTTCTATTCTTGCTGCTGTGATTTAGACTTAGATGATGATGTTGATAATTTTTATAACAGTGCTTACTTATTGTTTAATTGATACTTCTAGTATTCCTGTTAAGAGTAAATTTATTCCTCCCTACACCACTGAAAGTGTTATGCATTTTAGTTCTATGTCAACATTTTCTGTAAATGAGTTGTATAAAGAGATTTTAATTGATAAACAGCTTTGATTAAACAGATGGAAGGCTTTACAAGAATTGCAAAATAGGAAAGATTTAATTACAAAACCCTCGGACAAAGGAATAAGATTGTCCTTATGCATTATCAGCAGTATTTTAATATGTGTTTAGGACATTTGTCCAATGGGGAAGTTTATGAAAGAAGCGATAATAAAGCTTACAAAGATGCTATTATGCAATTTCAAGATGTGTTACAAAAAGGTGCTAGATTAGGATATTTATCACAGGAAGATATTCAAAAGAAGTTTAGTAGTGAAGGGGGGTATTTTAGCCACATTTTATTGCTTGTCCTAGTTGCACAAAAATAGTAATAATCCCCCAGGATGTCCAGTTATTTCAGCTTGCAGATATTTTTTGCGTAATATGGGGGTTTTGTTACATAAATTGTTACTTCCTTTTGTTTTAAAGATTCCTTCATATGTTAAGGATAGCTTTGATTTTTTTTAAGTAAGATTTCTTTTTTGAAATGGAACCAAGGACATGTATTGGATAACTCTTGATGTCAAGAGTTTAGATAGTACAGTTCGACATAAAGATGGGATACAGTCCCTATTTTACTTTTTGGGAAACAGTCCCCTAACAAATTATATAGTTGAATTAGTACATTTTTGTTTAATAAATAATTTTTTCACGTTTAACAATGAGATTTATAGACAGAAACAAAGTACAGCGAGGGGGGCACCATTTGCCCCCATGAATGCTAATTTATTAATGGCTCGGTTTAAATTGGAGTGTTTGTACAAACATGGCTTTATGAAAAAATGTTAAATGTTATCGATACATAGGTGATTTGATTTTTGTTTGTGAAGGTGGCCAAAAAAAAGTTTCGCAGTTTGTTTTAGAGCTACAAAATAATGTATATAATTTGTCCTTTGATGGATTGCAGTGTGGCCAAAAAGTGACATATTTGGATTTAACTCTTCAGGGGTTGGACAATGGGGAAATATGTAGAGAGGTGCATAGGAAGTTACTGGATGGGAGTCCATATTTATATGGTACTAGTTGCCATCCTCCCCATCTTCTTTCTGCACTACCTTATGGTGAATTCTTAAGGCTATCCGGAATTTGTAGTGATAGGAAAGATCTATTAAATGAAATAGATAAATCTGCTAAAATGTTTTTAAATAGGGGTGTGATGCCCATGCCCTGGCCCAGTAATCAAGGAGTCTCAATCCTCACCACTAACACCAGAGAGGGTGTGTCATATGAGAGGAAAGGATAACAAATACACACAGTAAAGTGCAATTTCCCTTAAGAGCACACAGAGATCACAGTCCCGGGACTGGTCGCTCCCTTGCTCCCCAGGTCCCCAATAAGACTCCCCACTGGCACAGCTATAGGGTCCAGATCTCAGCCTAGTTGGGCAAGCTAAAATCTCCAGCACCCTCTCTGTCCAACCAGTGCTTCCTGTCCCTGCCCAAGTAACTGACACACACACACTTTGAGATAAGAGTTTACACAACCACACAGACACTTCTGGGGAAGGCTGGCATAGGTTCTCCAGCTATGCCCCTTTTACCCAGACTATACGGTAGTAATTACTGCCACCACCCAGCTAATATTATCAGCTACCCAAAGGCCCTTAACATGGTGTCCAATTATTACTGTGCAATATTATTATCCAATTGGCAAGTGTGACTAGTCAGTCAAGGCTTACTAGAGTGGCTTTGTACAATAAACTCTATAACTATGCATTGTACTCTAGAGCTTAACTTATCTCTATATAAACCAGACACAGTTAAAATGTTTTAAAATATTTAATAATAATAAATAATTAAAACCACAAGACAACACTTTCTACTACACAGTGCTAGGCAAAAGTTCAGAGATCACACAGAAATACTTAAAATAAATCAGTAGTACAGTTCTGACATCACAGAAAACCCCTTTGTCTAATATGTCTAGCTTCTAGTTATCTACAAGAAAACACACTTCTAAAATAACTTACTTACATAGAGCAGCAGGCAGTGCTGTGAGTTGGATAGTCAGACAAAAATGCTTAATCTCTGGTTCTCACTGTTTAAATTGAAACTGCAGTTCTGATTAAAACATTACATCATCTTTTACACTTTCTTTGTGTTCCCAGGCTGACAGAAACTGCATTTACATTCTTTTACACTTGTAGTAAAGGACATTCCATATGTAAATTCTAGTCATTAACTTTAGCCTTAAAACAATAGGCAGGAAGCCTTCATCTAGCCGGACTGGAGCCGACTTGTAAAACATCAAAGGCAGTGAATAAATAATTTTAATTTCAAAGGACCAACAAGAAATGCTTGACTTAGCTTTCTTTACAGCAGATGGCAATGTTGCCACATGGTTTTAAGTTCAACATTCATATTTACAAATTATAGAATTATATGCACAGTTTTATCTGGGTAGGCTGGCAGCCTTCACCCATCTCTACCGGTTTTCACAAGGGGATACAAGGTAGAAATGATAAATTAAGTTATTCAAAGGGTTTTAGAAACTGGGGCCGCGCAAGAATTAGATGGAGTTAATCATAATATAAATAGTTCTAAGGGAAAAAAAAGAAATTTATTTTGTTACAACTTATAACATTATAAGTGAGAAAATTTAGGATTTGTTGAAATATTATTGGAATTTTCTTTTGGGGGATAGAGATCCATCTAAATGGTTGGATAAATCACTATGTATGTCATATAGACTTGGAAGAAATCTTAAAGACATGTTAGTACATGGTAATTTTGTTTTACCTAGTTTTGGTATTGTTAGTCAACCTGCCATTTTAGGAACTTTTTCTTGTAATAATTATACTGTATGTAAACATGTGGTGTGTTCTTTTAAGTTTATTAATAAGATTAGATTTGTACCAAAGGGAATGTTTTCCTGCAATAGTGGTGGAGTCATATATGCTCTTAGATGTCCTTGCAACCTTTTTTATATAGGTGAAACGAAAAGAACACTCAAAGTAAGATTGTTAGAGCATATTAGAGATATTAAAAATCAAAAAGAAGATAAAATTGTGGCTTCACACTTTAAAGAAAAGTACAATAGTGATTTTGTAATGTTACAGGGCAGCGTATTGGAACAAATACATTTTAAAGGGGAAGATGGAAATATGCTTAAGGAACATCTTCTCTATAAAGAATCTGTCTTTATTTTAAAATACAATACATTAATTCCCACAGGTTTAAACTATGAGGTTAAATGGAGGTATTTTATTTAATTGAATAATGGAATAATTGTTTTAAGTTTGTATATAAAGAATTGGTTTTGAAATGGATTTTATTACTCCTTGAAGGTCTCTGACCGAAGCGCTAGAGAGAGAGAGTAAACTTTGTTTTGGATCTGTAGCCAGTGTTTTGCTTTTAAAGTGATCCCTCTAAGCCTTTTTTTGCTCGTAAGCAGTGTAAACAGCCATCTAGGGACAAGAGTTCTTTTGGAGAGTTTTTCCAATCAAGACTTCTCATGGTGTTAAGAGTCAAAAGCCTTCTTTCCCTGACAAATTTGCTTCTATTTGACATTTAGCTGCTCCTACCCTTTGGCCAGATTCCTCTGTCCCTCAGACTGACTCTTTCTTTTCCTGTTTGGCAACAGATCACCACAGATGCTTGGGTACTTTCCATTATCCAAAGTTGTTATTTTATTGTTTGGAAATCCCTTCCTCCATTCTCAGGCCTTCCTCAGTCTTCTCCTTGTCAGCTGCCTCATTTTCCTTTGGTTCTACAGCATCTGGTGGTGCAGGGACTGTCAAACTTGTCCCACCATCTCATCAAGAAACAGACTCAGCACAGCTCCTCATGTTCCTGCAGCATGTTACAAGCAGCAGAGAGACGAAAAGAGTCTTTAAACAGATTAAGTATTTTTTTTCTTTGCCTTTCTACTTGCGACTGCATATTCTCGCCGAAAAGCGAGTTTCTAGCTATTCTAATATCTGAAAAAAAGCTTGTTTTTGCATTTTTACTGTTCCTGCACTTCTTTAAATCGTTTTTGTGTTGTTTAACTGTTGTAGGCTACACACTCAAGTGTGCTAGCCTGTTTAAAGCATTTACAGTGTTTTTCTGTTAAGTTACTGTTGTTCTGTTGAAAAAAGAAAAAAAAACAAAAAAAATATCCTTGTTTCCCACCTTTTCTGAACTAGAGTAGTCCAGATTTCAGGTTTTGCTGAATTCTGGGCTGTGGTATAAGTTCCTGTGTTGCCCATATCCTTACTTGGATAGGAGGAAGCTTCTCTGTTCACCAGTGAGAGTGGGGAGCTTTGAGCAGCCTATCTGTCTCAGCCCAGCAACTAGTAGCTTATTGGCCGTTTTGGGCCAATTCCTATCTCTTTCAAGTTCCCTGCCTTAAAACCCGCATTTACGCGGTTTTGCTCGTCGTGCAATGTCGCACAGTGCCATTTAAGCGATTTTAAACTATTCCCGGCTCCACAAAGTCTGCTCTTCAATTTTTCCCTTAGAACTAGTCAAACTCTCAAAATAAGCACTCTGCCTTCATTCTACAGCTCAGCACTTGCTCAAATTTCTCAGTAAGCACTAACAAACTTTAGCACTACACTCCCTTATACTATCCAGAAGTACAAGACTCCCTATTCGTCCATTCCGGACAATCAATAAATCAGTTCTTTAAACCATCCAGGCATGTCCAAAGCACAGTTTCAGGTATACTCTCCAGTCCAGCTAGTGAATCTGGGAATCTTGAGGCAATGTTACAATAGCCTTATGTACAGAGACAACCCTCTCCTCCTTCCAACAAACTCAAATATATAAGAGATGCAACTATACAGCCAAACTGGAGGCCAGGCTCTCTCAACCCAAGACTGGCACAGTCAGTCAGGAGGAGAAGGAAACCACTCGCACCACACAGCCAGTCTCACATAGACCAATCGCTCCAGCAAACAAGACACATAAACTCACAAAAACATACTTGGAGGCTCTAAATAAAAATCTGCCAAAACAACAGAGACCTCCAAAGCAGACATCCAAGCAACCGCTAGCCCACAACAACTTTCACGTATCACATACTTCACAAAGTCAGTGTGCCACGCAGTCGCAGCCCCTAAGGCTAAATAACACACCTAATACACTAGTAATTGGAGACTCTATTGTCAGGTGCACTGTCATGCACTGACGTCCCACTCACCAGACTGAACAAGGAGAAGGTCACTGTAAGCTGCCTGTCGGGTGCCAGGATCTGCTACATAACACAAGCACTCAGGTCACTCCACAGCAGGTACAAATATGACTCTGTCATTGTCCATGTTGGTGTGAATGACCTGAGACGTACCTCCCTAGACTACATGAAAAGAGACCTAGAGGTGCTCTCTGATCATGTAGCCCAGGCCGGTATGACCCTCACCCTGAGTAGCATCTTGCCCTCACCAAGAATGATGCCACAGTATAAAGACAAAATGATAAATTTTAACAATTGGCTAAGCCATTGGTGTCATTCAAAGGGGATCCAGTGTCTGTCCACCTGGGATGACATGCTCGACAAGCCACATTACTTCGCCAGGGACGGCTTGCACCTGTCACCCTTAGGCTTTCAAATACTGGCTAAGGCTCTTGCCACCCCCATAGTGCCTTTTTTTTAGGCAAGGCTCAAAAGACAAACCCACCTCTATAGACAATACCAGAAACAAAAAACTAAGGTTAATGCTACTCAACGCCAGAAGTCTAAACCTCAAGATGCACGCACTCAAGGCACTCCTCAGTATGGAGAAAATCGATATCTGTGCAGTAACAGAAACCTGGTTCAAGGCCCCAGAGAGCACTCCAGCACTACCAGGATTTGACTCATACCATTCTTTTTGTACCTAGAACTCGGAGTGAAATACTAAAGGCGAGGGAGTATCCATTGTCATCAACGATACACACACCTCCAGGTTAGTGGCACTGCACGAAGCAGAGGAAACCATCCATGTGCAACTAACAGTAGGTAAAACTGCTTTTCAGTTTGTAGCCTGCTACAGACCACCCATCTTGTCTCAAGACCCCCACTCGGCATTCCTGAGAACATTGGAGAATATGAAGGCCTCACCAAACACCATGATATGGAGGGATTTCAACTACCCAAACATTGACTGGGAAAACTACTCCAGCCCCAACTCTTTCGCCCAACAGTTCCTGGAGTTTATAAACTCAAGTGCCATGGAACAACTGGTCACCACTCCCATAAGAGGGGACAACATATTGGACTTGGTCATCACCAACATGGGGGCTCAATGTTCCACACCAGAGGTAAACCCCTCGGTAAGATCAGACCATAAACTAATCACAATGGACATCCACATCCCGACCCCACCCCCAGCCAAGGAAACCACTGTGAAACATTTCTCAAAAGCAAACTTCACACTTCTCAAGACCGAGGTGGAAAGTTTCAAAGCCCCTGGGCTAATGGAAAATGCTACCCAAACTGCAGAATCCTTTACAAATGCACTCTGTGAGCACCTACAGGAATGCATGAATCGTGCCATTCCAAGTAAAACCAAGACTCACTCCTCCAAAAACAGGAGACCAGTCTGGTGGACCCCGACCATAAATAAGCTATACAACAGAAGGAGGAAACTATTACATGATAAGGCAAAATCCCAAAAAGGGAATGCATCCCTGATCAGTACTATCAAGAAACTTCGATCCCTCATAAAATCATCAAAGGCTAGCTTTGAAAGAAAAACCGCCAAAGACTCTAAAGATAATCACAAGGCTTTCTTTAGCTACATCAAGAATCTGGGTGGCAACTCTCAGATCTGCTCTGAGCTGGTGAAAATGGCACAAAATACACTGAACCCACTGACATTGCCAACATTCTGGCGGACCGGTTCAGTGCAAACCCCACCCCCTTTCCCCCCAAAAGGGCCAGTGTCTATCCCAGAAGAATGCAGTCCACCAGACATCAAAGACACACAGGTGAAAGCAGCCCTCTCCAAAGTAAAAAGCACAGCATCAATGGAACCGGATGGTATCCCGGGCTGCATCTTACACGAGCTCCAAAATGAACTAAACCCTCACATAAATTCACTGTTCCAACTCAGCCTTACCCCAGGTTATGTACCCAAAGAATGGCGTACAGCAACAGTGATCCCACTCCTCAAAGTGGCGCCACAACGGATCCCGGGAACTATCGCCCTATAAGCCTGACTAGCCTGGTCTGCAAGGCTATGGAGCGCATCATCATGGATCTCATAAACAAAGACATTTGGAACCTCCAAACACTGGACCCTACCCAATTCGGCTTTGTTAAAGGCAGATCTTGCCTCTTAAACCTAGTTGACTTCTTTGAAATAGTAACCAAAGCCATAGATGAGGGAAAGTTAGTCCACACAGCCTACCTGGACCTCGCAAAGGCCTTCGACACAATACCCCACTCTGGCATCATAAATAAGCTTACCAGCTTAAATATTAACCCATATATCACAAGACGTGTTGCAAACTGGCTCAGGGATCGAACTCGCATGGTCAGAGTCACGGGTGCCATGTCCGACTCTAAACCGGTTACAAGTGGCGTCCTACAGGGCTCAGTCCTGGGACCCCTCTTGTTCGGTATATACTTCTCTGAGGTACAGGCAAACACGGGAGGACTGTGGCTTACCAAGTTCGTAGATGATTGCAAACTGGGAGCCATAATCGACTCGCCGGCTGACACAAGCATCCTCCAGAAGGGCCTTACGGAGACGGATACCTGGTGTCAGAACCATGGCCTCAAGCTAAATGCCAAAAAGTGCATAATCATCCCCTTTGGGAAAAACAAAGTGCCCACAAACTACCAAATAGGAGGCAATCCACTAAGTACGGAAGAAATAATTGGGGATCTGGGGACCCAAGTAGATAGTAACCTCTCCTTTGACAATCACATTGCCAAAGTGGTTAGAAAAGCCTTCTATATAGCTCACCAAATCACAAAAGGGTTCACATCTAGATCAAGAGAAGTCATTGTGCCCCTCTACTCATCGCTCATCAGGCCCATAATTGAGTACAATGCCCCATTTGGGATGTACCTTACCCGACACCTGTAACAGCTGGAGAGACCTCAGAAATACCTCACCAAGAGGATTGTGGGCCTCAAACAGATGCCCTATGCAGCTCGACTAAAGAAACCCCAGCTGTACTCAGTTGCTTATCGCCTACTCAGAGGCAATCTTTGCCTGACGTACAAGGCCATGTCTAACCCGGAATTGTTGGACATGCTCCATCTCAAGAAAACCAAATTCATTAGAGGTACACGCTCCAGGGATTTAAACCTTAGCACAACAATAAATAGGACATGCTGGAGGGATAGATTCATATCCCAAAGGCTTCCCTCGCTCTGAAATAGAATCCCAGTCCATGTTGGGCAGAGCCCCTCGCTGACCCTCTTCAAGAGAAATCTTGATGAGTGGATGGGAAATCGTAAATTTACTCCTGGGATCACTTCTATGGCCCTGCTGGACAGAGGCTCAGGAATCCAGTCTAAAAGGGAGGCGAAAGCCAACACATTCTGGCTAAGCTTATAAATGCCCTAGGGCAGATAGCCTAGTTACCTACCTATGAACAGGTTTTTATTCCAAGCTTTTTCTGGTCCTTGGGAAGGAGGGTTCACGGAGGCCCATTCTAGATCTGTCTTTTCTCAACACCTTTCACAAGGTTCCTTCTTTCTGATGTTGTTTCTTCAGACACTTTTCCCTGTGTTGCTTCCTCACTTTTCTGGTGTCCTTGGATTTGAAGGACACTTATTTCCACATTCCTCTTCACCCTATCTTTAGGAAAATTTTACATTTCTCTGTTTCTTTCTCTCATTATTAGTTCTCTGCTTTGTTTTTTTTGTCTTTCTAAAGTTCCTAGGGTCTTTGCTAAATGTTTGGCCTTTGTGGTTGCGTTCTGCAGACTTCAGAGAATTTAGATATTCCTTTATTTGGACAATCTTTTCATTCAAGCCCCCTCTCAGCAGCTCCTGCTTCAGGGTTTACATTTCTGTAGGCTTCTTCTGTGCAATGTGGGGTTCACACTCGATCTCAAAAGTCTGTATTGATTTTCTCTAAGGACCAAGTGTTTCTGGATTGCAAGATTCAGACTATTCTAATGTCTTTCCTCCTGCCTCCCAAAATTCGCTCTTTCACTGCTTATTCCCAGTCTTTTCTTCCTGTTCCAGTCCTTCCTGCAAGGGAATTTCTCTGCACTGTCGGGTACGTGACATCCACCATTCCTATGGTTCCATTTGCCAAACTTCACATTAGGAAATTCCACTGGTATCTCATATCTGTTTGGCTCCAGCACATACACACACACCCCCCCTGCAATATCTGGTCCTCTCTTGCCGTGTCTCGAGTTTGAGCTCCACTGTTGGATTAAAGGAATTTTCCTGAAGCTCCTTTCCCTACTCAGGAGCTCTATATGTATGCTTCTGATTACAGTAGGGGAGTATCCTTCAGTAACCTAAAAGTCCAAGGTCTTTGGTCTTATCAACAACTGGCAGATCGTATCAGCATCAATATGATGAGGACTCTGCTTCTAGCACTCTGGACTTTTCACCCTCTTTGGGTTCCAGGTCCTTTAAAGGTCATGTTATACATCAACGAGCAAGGGGGCACAAAGTCTTACCTTCGTTTCAGGCTGGCTGTTCAGACTTGGGATTTTGCAGTCTGCCATCATTTGGTTTTCAGGTCTACATTCCTTCATAACATAGTCTGGTGACAAATTCTTTGAGCAGCTCCAGGACAAATTCTTAAAAGTTGATGCTTCACAGAGGGATGCTTCTATGCTCTGGACATTTTACATTGGTAGACTACTCCTGAGTTATATCTTTTTGCATCCCCTTTGAAGAGACAACTTCCCCAGTTCTGTTCCAGAGTGCCAAGTCCTCTGCTTGGAAAGTGGATGCCATACCTTTTTCGTGGAAGGGGATGTTTCTGTATGCCTGTCCTCCTTGTCCTCTACTCTGGTCCTACACAGGTCCTGCACAAGATCATGTGGGACACACCCAAAATTTTGCTGGTGACTCCCTTTTCGTACTGACAGCACTTGTTTCCCCATCTAGTTCATTTGGCTATGGCAGTCATCACAAATTACATCATAACATGGATCTTCTTACACAAGACAAAGGGTCTCTCATTCACCCTCACTTGTCCACCTTTCAGTTGACACTTTAAGTGATACAGTTTTGATTCCTTTTAGGCACTAATTTTTTGAGGATGTGATTCTGGTTTTGCTGGAGGCCAGAAACCCACCACTAAGAAATCATAGGTGGTTAAATGGAAGAGATTTTCTGTTTGTTGTCTCAAGCATGCCCTGGACTGTTTTTCTGTAGGGTTCCTACTGGTCTTTATTTGTGTGCTTTGCTCCATTTTTACTTTGTGTATTCATCTGTTAAAGTTAGTCAGCCATTTCCACTTGTCTGCATCTGAATCCACCTTTGGCTTCTAGTTTTGAATTCAAACAATTTTTAAAAGATGTCCTTCATATTTGGTCTCCAAGAAAGCCAGCCTATTTCTTCTTCTTGGGATCTTAATTTTGTTCTTGAGAAATTGGCCCAGTCTCCTTTTCAGCCTGCATTGTTTTCTCCATATAACATTGTACTTGGAAAACTGCATTGTCAGTTGCTGTTACGTCTGCCAAGAGGGTCTCTGAACTTCAGACACTCATGGCGGTTCCACCTTTTTTTGGTTTTTAACAGGGACAAGGTATCTCTTTGTACCAGTCCTCCTTTTATGCTCAAGGTGGTTAATGAATTGTCCTTAAATAAATCCATTAATCTTCCTTTTTTCCCTTCTCCAGAATTCTAGTGAGAGGGTTCTTCAGACTCTGGATTTACATAGACAGCTCAGACATTACTTGGACAAGACAAAGCATATCAGGAAATCTGAGAAGCTTTTTGTTTTCTTTCATGCCAGGAAAATCTAAGAAAAACATCTCCTCCTGTTTTTCTAAGGCCATTTCTTTTTGCTGTTTTTTTTTTTCATGGCAAGCATCTTTCCTCTTCTGTTCATGCTCAATCTACCAGGACAGTGGCCTCTTCTGGTGCTTTTTTTCAAGGGTTTGGATACTAGATCTATCTTGGAAGTTAGATTTAATTTCTAGGTTTTGCCAGAGCCATCATTCATGAGTTTTTGGTGGGCTTCTCTGTCTCTTCTTCCTCCCATACTTTACAGTAGCTTTTGTACAATTCCAAGAGTAAAGAATAATGCAACAGTGAGAAGAAGGACATAGTACGATTATGTAAGATCTTACCATGATAGTAGATGCCCTACTTCTGTTGCGATATTCTGTCCCTCCCTCCTACCCCTTGTTACTTTCTGTTGTTCTCTTTCTTAGAGGGGCCTTTCTTTTTTCTTATTTTTCTTCTTCCCTTTCTGAATGTGCATGTTATTGTTTTCCTCTGGGGTTGCTGTAGTTCTGGGGCACTTCATTTCTAAGGATTAGGTACTCTTGCATCAAATATGTACTTTACGCCTTGCATGTAGGACATACGTCTGATGTACAGCGCCTGGATTTTAAGGCTTTGGTATGTTGGCTGTATGTTCGGCTATCCTTAGCAGGATATCCCAAGAGTAACGAATATTGCAACTGTGTGAAAAAGGAAATCTACTGTTATAGTAAGATCTTACGAAGTGTACTTTTCTCCTTTATGGTAATAGTACATTGTTAATCTCTACAGCTTTTTCTTAAATGTTTGTTTTCCTTAAGTACTGGAGTATTGAAAAGGGGTCAGGAGGATTAGTCTATCTGTGTGTTAAATAAATTTTGAATAAATTAACTTTTGTAAACGTATATGAAAGTATTTGATGGTGAGTGTTCCATTTGTTTCCAATTTTATCCCAGGTTTACTTAGCTGTATTGAAAATAGGCATGGAATTTCTGCGTCTCCTTTTCTGTGTGATCAGCCTTGCATACTTCACCTGCTCAGATATCAGAAGTACCCATCTGATCTGGAAAGACAATTTACAAAGAAATGATCTTTTGCAGGTTCTTTAGACAGTTGCGAACCAATGTGCTTTAGCTTGTAAGCAGTCCTTTAGCAACTTTGTATACAAGGCTAACATCAGTAATGACCCTTTCTTCCAGAAGTCTCAGATATTACCCCTCATGTCAGACTTATCAGACCACTCATGCATGTGACTTACAAAGATGCAGCAAGCCCCACTCCCTCTCAGGTTCTTTCCTTTTATTTTGTGCTCTGCTGGGCCTGACATATTTCTGTTAGGTTAATTAAAAACTTCATTAACAATGAAAATGAAGTGCACTGTGAAAAGCAAACCTCTGTCAAGGATCCTCACTTGAACTGCCTTTACTATTAGCATCAGTCACAGCAGGCTTTTAGACCGATATAATGAAGAAAAAGATGGATCGTCAAGAACGTTCTCCTGGTTTTGCCCATCTTTCATAGATGTTCTTGTTTTCTGTTTTTACAAACATTATTAATAGTTGACCGTACATCTTTTACTGTAGTTTCAATAGGAATTACTAGCTAAATTGAAAATGTTTCCTCTTTGTTGCTTTTGTGTTGACTTGTAAACTTTCTTAAATACTACTACAGTTGTTGCATGATTTAGCTAGCCTTTTAGTAATGCAAACATTTTTGCTAAATAGGCCCCCAGAAGCATTTTACAAAGTAGGTCTAATATAAAGAATGATGTTATGTAGCCCTATCTCGCTGTAATTCTTGCTGGATGGGTTCGGAGCTGAATCTCGGCGGATACTAAAGCTCAAGAGCTTTTACTGGCTCGAGGCTAACCCCTATCCCATGGTGCCTCACGACAATTCCCCAGATCTCGTTTGCAGCGAAAGCTTAACTTAAGGAAAGTTGTCTCCTTACTGGCTCGTTGGCTAAGTAGAAGATTTTTTACTAAATCTTGTTTTTTCACTGCTTTTTTTCTTCAGTCTTTTACTCCTTATAGTTAATAGCTGTCTTGTATGATTGTATTGAGTGTTTAACCCCTGTTTCCCCCCCATAGGATTGTACAGCTCGTTTCAGTTAGAGGGCCGTAGTTGCCCGTTTAAGTTAGAGGGCCTTTCCTCCCTGAGTGTTACTTCTTTATATATATATAAAAAAATATATATATATATATATATATATATATATATATATATATGTGTGTGTATGTGTATATATATATATATATATATATATATATATATATGTATATATATATATATATATATATATATATACATACACACATAGAATCTTTCTAAATTTCTTTCTTTACTGCCTCGGTAGATAGTATTGTGATTTGTCTTTTTTCCTAGGTAGCTTTATTAGTTTGCTCTTGTTAGCATGTCTAAGGAAAAGGACAAGAGAACACGGGGACCATCACCCTTCAGGGTTTAAAAAATGTGATAAATGTTCACAGAAGATGTCTTTGACAGACAGTTGACAGACAGTCACACTAGCTGTGTGTACTGCTTAGGCGAAGCCCATTACTTTTTGCCATGCCTTCAGTACTAGGGTTCTTAGAGAGGAAACACAAACTCATAGATAGGGGTCTTATGACCAGTTCCTTCCAGGAACAACTGGAACTTGGTCAGACAGCTCCTAAGACTACCAAACGAAAATCTTCGGCTCCAACTTCGGAACAGTCAAAAAAGTACAAAGCAATGGAGCCAAGGAGTTCTGGCTCCGATTCTGTTTCTTCTGTCTTGATGCCGTCGGTCTCTTCAGTGCCGAGGCAACCTTCGGTACCAAGACAGTTACCTGAGATTGACCCTGTCTCACCTACATTGAGATCTCCTGTTTTGGAGAGGAGGAGATCTTCTTCTGTCTCCACCTGATCCTCCAGGACACTCTCAGATGAGGACATCGAGCAGGTGGTGAAGAGGTTGCTTTCTGACCCGGCCCTGGCAAGAAAATTGGCCCCTCTGGACCCAAAGGTTTAGGAGCTGACCCTTTTGCAATCTACTGCTCCTCCTCCGACTGCTTTGCCCTCGGAGCCAATCACTTCAGGTTCCCCGATGTTGGATCCTTCGGTTCCGAGAATTCTTCCTCCTTCCTTGGAACCGATAACTCTATCCTCAGAGGCTCAGTCTGGAGCCGAGGGATCTGGAAGCCGACGGTCTTGAGTCGACTCCAAGGGGGGATAATCACCTTGGATTTTCTTCGGAACCGACCCTCCCTCTTGACGCTTCAGCTTGACTCAGCTCGGTTCCCACATCTGCTTTGGAGCCATTCCCCCTTGCTCAGAGCCAACCATCCATCTCCTCAGAGCGGAGGTCTTCTTCAGAGCAGAAAGGAAAGGCCTTCGAAGCAATAGAGAAGGCTTTATCTTCTGCAAAAGCCGTACCTTTGGAACCGATATCCCACCAGCAGCCAGCAGCAACCTCTTCTCCCCTGCCACCCTCACAGCGTACGGAACCAGAGACTCAAGTAGCCCCCATTGGAGGTGCCCCCTCTTATGAGACCTCCCCAGGTTATCCCACTAGAGAGCTCCCTCGGAAGAGACTTTGTAAGAGGAAGCATGTTGACACACATGAATCTGTCACGTCTGACACTGATTTGGAGGAATCAGAAGGGTCCCCTAGATCCCCCTTTGAGGATGTCTCCTTTCCTGACATTCTGGAAATCCTCAGACAGTGGGGTGATTGGAAGACCTCTAACCCTACTGAGAACGAATCAGTGTATGTTGAGGCCTTTGGTTCCCGACCTTCCACCTCCTGGGTGACACCGCCTTATGACCAGCTCTTGGGGATCATATCGTGGAAAGCCTGGACCTCCCACAGTGGAGCCTGTCCTGAGGAGCCCAAACAAATTTATGACTGCACCAGAAGATGTCTTTTCTTTCCAAAGGGGTTCCTGTTGATGCCATTGTGGTAGCAGCGGCCACCAAGAAGGAGTTGCCCGAGACCACTTCCAATATCCATCCTCCTAACAAGGAGTCCAGAACGATGGATAGGTATGGAAAGCATACCTTCTCTTCAGCGGCATTTACCTTAAGATCACTGAATTACCTTTCCCATTTTACTCTACTTCAGAGGGATCACCTGAAGGAGTTGGGAGATGCTCTTCAGGGTTCACTAGCTTTGGGATCCGTGGATAAGGTTTCTGCGCAGCTCTCCACCCTTACATCAATAGCTAACTCCTCCATGAGGCTGATTTCCTATGCAGCTGATGGAGCGAGCAGGGCAGCCACAGCAGGAATCTCTCTTAGGAAACATTCTTGGATGCGTCTTTGTAACTTCACAGGTGAAAGAGACCTTGACCAGGTGCGAGCAGGAAGGGAAAACTTTATCTGCTGTCAGAGTCCATTTCTCCCTTCCTTCTAGACCCTGTCCCAAGGGTCAAACGGGTGGGAAAATGTGGTTCCGTCAATCCCAAAAAGGTTTCCCTCAGGCACAAGGTCAACCCTCCCCTAGGGGGTAGAGGGAGAGGATATAATGGAAGACGCTGTCCGCAACACCAGGGAGATAGAGAAACCTTCTCCGATCGTCCCTTCCATCGCCTCTGAGGGGTTGCCCAACTGTCCGTCTCTGGAGGCAGTCTGGAATCATCTATCTCTGTACCCAACCGCCTGGCTAAACATTTGACAAGATCATTGGGTACAAACCATAATATCCAGGGGTTATCTGATTCCCTTTGTTTCCGATCCCCCGGTAAACTGGTCTCTTCCAGACATGCCACCCATTCAACTAGACCATGCAACATCAGAGGTAATTTCATTGCTGCAAAAATGTCATCCAAGACGTCACCACAGAGCAAATAGGATCTGGAACTTACGATTCTTTTTAGTTCCAAAAAAGACAGGGGACTGGAGATAAATGCTAGATATCAGCAAACTCAACAAGTCTGTAAAGAAATTGAAGTTCCAAATGATCACTCTGCAGTCGGTATTTCCCTTTATCTGGAACGACAGTTAGATGTGCTCAATAGATATTCAGGATGTGTACTACCACATCAAAATGGACAGGCGCTCCAGAAGACACTTACGCTTTCCGCTGGGAGCCAGTCATTTTCAGTTTCGAACACTGCCCTTTGGCCTCACTACAGCCCCCACAGTGTTCACCAAATGCATGGCAGTGGTAATGTTCTTGACGATCCATCTGAGGCGTCAAGGATTCCAGGTGTTTCCGTACCTAGACGACTGGCTCCTCACTGCTACCACCAAGCATCAACTGATCAGAACCAGGGATGAGACTCTATCCTTGTGCACCAGATTAGGCATCACAGTAAACCTAAAAACATCAGCCTTATCTCCATTGCAGCACATTGTATTCTTAGGCTCAGAAATAAACTCGGTCACCATGACAGCAAGATTAACACCAGAAAGTGTAGAATCATTGCGCAACCAAGTCAGATCTTTGCTAAACAGTCACAGCTAAAAAGTCCTTCAAGTCCTAGGGACTATGGCTTCATCCATTCTTTTAGTTCCCCTAGCCCGTCTGCACATGAGTACTTCAGTGGCTACTGTTTGCCCAATGGTCAATGCAGGATCTTCCTCAGTCTCATCACAAACACCTGCAAGAAGGATCTGACATGGTGGTTGCATGCAGAACAACTTCTCTTAAATCGTCCACTTGTTCTTCCTCATGGAAATGCAGTTTTGACCACGGACGCCTTCCAGATAGGGTGGGGGGGGCATTATCTGGGAATGACGGTCTAAGGTACTTGGCAGAACCACTTACACATCAGTGTTCTGGAGATAAGACCGGTGTTATATGTGTTGCAAGCACTTCACACTTCTCTTCCCACCGGGACAATTGCGATTCAATCAGACAACGTCTGTCGTGTGGTACATAAACAAGCAAGGGGGAACCAAATCTTACCCGCTTTGTCGAGAGGCCTTAAGAGTTTGGAAATGGGCGATGGACACTCATTGCTTTCTGGTAGCAACACACATCATGGGGAAGTCCAATGTGATAGCAGACAAAATCAGTCGAGCAATTCTCATGCCTCACGAGTGGTCCCTGAATTCAGAAGTTGCGAAAGAGATCTTTCACAGATGGGGCCAGCCTTGCCTATTCGCCACACACCTGAACACCAAATGCAGCAGCTACTTTGCCCTAATTCCCCATCTGGGGATGTCACCCAGGGATGCTCTAGTCCACGATTGGCCCCCAGGACTCCTTTATGCCTTCCCACCTTTTCCTCTCATTCCAAAAGTGATACAGAAAGCAAAACAGTTGGAGTACCCTGATCCTCATTGCTCCTTACTGGCCTCGTCAAGTCTGGTTTCCCTTCTTGTGGCCCTACCTCTTGGAGGAACCATGGTTTCTGGAACCATCTCCAGACCTCCTAATTCATCAGTCGGGACAGTTCCATCCTACCATCCACACCCTAAAATTGACAGCATGACTGTCCCAGGAATAGCCAGGTGCATTTCCCTCTAATCTTCAGTCAAACACATTCTGATTTCTTCCCACAAGCCTTTCACTAGGAAGTTATATTCCAACAAATGGAAAAGGTTCTCTATTTGGGCTGTAAACCAAGGCTTAGATCCCTATACAGCTCCTATAGAATCTATTTTGTCCTTCCTTGCGTCCATCTTTGATGAAGGAGCTGCAGCTGCTACGGTTAGAGTTCAGTTAGCTGCCATCTCTTAATTACCATTTTGGCTACATGGGAAATCCCATCATGTCCCACTCTTTGTGCAAAACCTTTTTGAAGTGAGTTCTCCTTCTCTGGGCTCCAATCAAACAACCACCAGAACCCTGGGACCTAAACTTAGTTCTCACGTCCTTAATTTCTTCCCCTTTTGAACCCTCTTCTTCATCGGATCTGAAATTATTATCTTGGAAAACACTATTTTTGTAGCTATAACTTCTGCTAGGAGAGTGTCAGAATTGCAAGCTCTTACTATTCGATCCACTTACATTGTTTTCCACATGGATAGAGTCTCACTTAGGACTAACCCTTCTTTCTTCACAAGGTATGTTCAGAACATAATCTTAACACTACTATTGAACTTCCAGTGTTTTTTCCAAATCATTCTAATAAATCTAAATACAGGCTACACCAGTTAGACGTCCACAGAATTCTCAGGTTTTACCTACACAGGACTAAACAGTTTAGAAAATCAGATCAATTATTTGTTTCATTTTCAGACAAAAATAAAGGCTTGCCTGTTTCTAAGGTTACCCTCTCAAAATGACTTTCAGACTGCATTTCCTTTGCTTATCAGACTGCTGGCAAACAGTTACCCAGCAAAGTAAAAGGCCACTCTACAAGGGCAGTATCAACTTCATGTGCCTTTAGATAGATCTAGGCTCCCAATTGATACTATTTGTGCAACAGCTACTTGGGCAAGACCACATACCTTTGTCACTCATTACAGATTGGATTTGGCCTCCCGGGACAGGTCATCCTTTGGGTCCACTTTGCTGAAGAGTCTTTTCGCTTGAGCCATCTTGGATAAATGTGCTAGGGACGCTGTCCCATCCAGCAAAAATTATGGCTAGATAGGACTACATAACATAAAGAAGTTATGTACTTACCATAACGTTCCATGTTTGTCCATCTCGCCTACATTCTTGCATCCCTCCCTCCTGCCCCCTTCCTGTTCCCGGAGGATCTTGTGGACTGTACTTATGCTGTCTGACCTGGTTGTAGTTGTTGTCCATCTGGCATGGATAATGTTACACAATGTTCTGTCTGTATGTACACAGTTATTGATAGTTTCATAACTATTAGGTACTTATTGCTTCTTGCAAACAAGTTCTGGGGAATTGCAGTGAGGCATTATGGGATAAGGGTTAGCCTCGAGCCAGTAAAAGCTGGTGAGCTTTAGTATTGGCCAAGTCTGAGCTGAATATTGACTCTGAACCCATTCAGCAAGAATGTAGGCGAGATGGACTACAAACATGGAACGTTATGGCAAGTACATAACGTCTTTTTTTTCCTTTAAAAACTCTTCCATGAATAGCCGAAGTAATAAAATCCAAAAAAACATTTAAGTAAGCGCTTTCGTCATTCAGCATAAAAACTTCAGACAAATGCTAAAAAAATGAAATCAGTTTATACAAATGTGAAAAAAGTCATGAAATAATAAAATATCCAGACACACCCCCCTTAAAGGTACCAACAGGAAAATGAACCAAAAAAAAAGCCTGAAATGTATAAATACATCTGTATTAATAATTTTATTATATTTGATGTCATAAAACAATCTAAAACATTATATAAATATAGTAAAAATGTGTCCTTAATAGTTTTATAAAAGAAATGTGATTATAAATGTAAACGAGTTAATATTGCTGTTACCTATCTAATGCCTTAAGTTTTAGTAGGGAACTAATAGAAATATGTTTATTTAAACCTGGCCAGTTACCTACATACAAAAGTAACTGCCAATAAAGTTCCCATTTTTCAAAAAGAAGTGACCAAGCACCACCACGTATATCATTTCTGACACTGTCAATAACTGCAAACTTAAAAGAATGTCCTTGTTTTCTGTAATGTGTTTACTCAAAGCATTTGTGTCCTTACTCATTTTAATGTCGTATAGATGTTCATATATATGATTTTTTAGCTTCCGATCAGTTTTACCTATGTAGTAGCAATTACATATGGTACAGAAAGCACAATATATAACTTTATCAGAACAGCAGTTAAATATGGAATGGATGGCAACCTCCTTGTTGTTAATGATAAAAACACTCGCTTCAAGGAAAAATTTGACATATTATATTATATATTTGAAATATGACATTAAAATGAATAAGGACACAAATGCTTTGAGTAAACAATTTACAGAAAACAATGGACATTCTTTTAAGTTTGCAGATATTGACAGTGTCAGAAGTGATATATATGGTGGTGCTTGGTCACTTCTTTTAGAAAAACGGGAACTTTATTGGCAGTTACATTTGGATGCAGGTAACTGGCCAGGTTTAAATGAACATATTTCTATTAGTTCCCTACTAAAAGGCGTTAGATAGGTAACAGCAATATTAACTTGTTTAAATTTATAATCACATTTATTTTAGAAAATTAAGAATACATTTATTAATAAGGACACATTTTTACTGTATAATGTTTTAGATTTTTTATGACATCAAATATAATTAAATTATTAATACAGTTGTATTTATACATTTCAGGCTTTTTTAGGTTCATTTTCCTGTTGGTACCTTTAAGGGGGTGTGTCTGGATATTTTATTGTTTCATGACATTTTTTCACATTTGTATAAACTGATTTTTTTTAGCATTTGTCTGATGAAGTTCTTATGTTGAAGGACGAAAGCGCTTACTTAATAAACTTTTTGGAGATTTTATTACTTCGGCTATTCATTGAAGATTTTTTACAGAAGAGCCTACTATCTACCGGTTCGGTAGCCTTGACTTGTATTTGGTTTGGTTTGTTTGATTTCGTTTTGCTTTTTTTTTTTTTTTTTGACTGAAGGTTTGAAATTTATGACATAAATCCTGCCTGACTTTACCACATTTTGGGGATTCCTATCAAATAATTGATTGTGTTTTTGTCAAAAGCAGATGGATCGAGAGCTAGTCACTGAAAATGCTTTCATTGACTTTAGAGTTTTCATCTTTCTCCACTGTTTTGCAAACTCAGAGGTGGTATACATGTTTGAGGGCTGTAAGAGGTGTCCCCCAACATGGGGGTGCAGGGGGACTTGCTCTGTGCAGAAAAAGTTCCTGAGGTTAAGTGTAATTAGTTTCGGTGAACAGTTCTCAATCTATTTGCATTTGTCAAAGCTGATGTTAGTTATTCGACATGTATCCCATTTATGAACTTGCTTACACTGCTGATTTTAAGATAGTTTTCTTGTAAAACAGTGTTCTTGGTAGTTGTCAATTAGCTGTGAGAATTTCCGAGTTGTAGACTTTATTTATTTAACCATGTATAGTGATTTGCAAAGGAAAGGAGTTTTATTAAATAAAGGCAAATTCTTCTTACTTTGGATTCCACAGGCAGTTTGGTTATTACACTGCACTGAACTGACCAAGATGACATCAGACAAAGTAGCCAGCATTTTCTTTGGTTTATAAAAGCAGACAGAATAGATAGGTCACCACCAAAGAGTTTTGAAATGGCTGGAAAATGTATATTACTTTTTTATGATAAGTGAGTCAAAACGTTGAATGCAGTGGTCAGGCATCATTCAACCAGGGCGACAGCTCCCACTGTAGGCATTTTAAGAATATTTTTGGTTCAGGGTATCTGTGAAATTATTGCTTGAGTCTCTCTCTCTGCACACATTTACCAGATATTATGAAATAGGTTGACAGTATATAATTAGGAAAAGATTTTCCCCTTCAGTATGTTCTCTTCTAATTTCTCCTTTGACACACGGACTGGTCTGACTGACATGGCCTTGGTTCACAGAGGTTCTTTTTCAAGGTTAAGTATATCAGTTGGTTTCTATCCCTTTCTTTTAGAAATTGTTCTTTTGTGTACTTCTAGGCAGGCAAACCCGATCTGAGGTAGCTCGTTCAGCAAGGGGGTTATGGGTAAGGGGAGAAGCTTGAGCTCCAGATCCAAAGTTTGAGAATTGCTGAATTCAAGTCTGACTTTGATCTGAAGACCCATATGTTGAGAGAGGTTATAAACTGGCAAAACAGATCCATCATAATGGTGAGTAAATAACTTTTGTTTCTGTGGTACCAGTTGAAGAGTAGTAGTTTCGTGCATATAGAGACAATATTTAATCACACCTGCTTTTTTCTGTTTATCATTATGATGTTCTGACAGGAAAATATTGCATTTTTTCTTTTTTCTTCATTTTTATGATTACTTCTGATTTAACAATTTTTATCATTATATGGGGAGTTTGTAAATGATTATTTATGCTATTTTAAAATGTTTCTTTTTGATTTAAGGACTTTTTTGTCACTATTTGGACAAGTGAAATTTACTTGATACTGTGACTATATGTGCTGCTGTTTACTACACTGTACAGGTTATAGAACAAGGCTTAGAACAATTTAAACAGTTTTTGCTATATTTTATGCCATATAGCCCTTTTTGCTGTGTGGGGGCATAGTTTAATTCCCTATTTTTGCGCCCTTAGTCAGCCCTTAGTGTCAGTGTATTATTCTGGCTGGTGTTTTTCTCCTGACTTGATAGAGTCTGAAATGGCCACCCTCCCCCACCCCCAATCAAATCTAGTTGCACCTAAAAATAAAAATAAAAACATGCCTCAGCCTATGTTCTTTTGACTCTGTTGATGCCTTAAGCTATCGCACAGGCCACTTACCTTTTTTTCTGTCAAAATGTGATGTGAGCCATCAGATGCATCCTCCAGGGCAGTTCCAGTGCCTGGTTCAGGTACGGGAGAACCAAACCCTTTAGGTGCAGGAGAGGTCCAGGGTAAGTGACCACTTGCCAGACATCATACTCTGTCCCCAGATATTCTGTCCTCTAGTGTAATTCATAGTAAGAAGAAACAGAATCTTCACCACACAACAGACAGATGTTCTTCATGTTTCAGTGTTGCAGTCATTACATTTGGGTAATCTGCTGGCAGGTTGCCCTCAGTCTGCCTGAATTCCAAAGTCTTGGGTCCTGCGTCGGTTGCTGTCTTCTCTTCCATGATGTCAGATCATCAGGGGTATAAAACATGCAGCCGACGCCATTTTCTTTAGTCTTTCTTGCCGCGCGGTGCCCGAAGCAGAAGCATTTCGCAAGTGCCGGTCGGCCGACTACTGTAATATTTGAGTTTGAGTTTCAGAACCGAAGTATTCACTAAAGCTAAGTACCCCGTTGGGGAAACTTTTTTCTTGCTTTTTACCGATGTTAGAAAAAGTTAATAATTGTATTACTTGTGGGAAGCAAATACCTCATAAGGATTTCCATTTATACTGTATTCCTTGCCTAGGCCCTGATCACAACGTGCCTGGCTGTCGGTTTTGTGCTAGATTTAACCAATGCACTGTTAAGCGTCTGTATATTTTTGCATCTAAGTATTTTGGAAACAGATTTAACCTACCAGAAATATCGTCCGATAGCAATCCGACTACCGGAGTACATAAAAAACACAAAGAAAAGGACAGAGAAAGGCAGTAGAGATCCAAAACCGACGACGAAGCTTCTCCTAAGCCAGTCGCTGGTACTCAGTGAGGTGCTTTTGCAGCCCTTGATACCCGCTACCTTTGAGTCGCAGGCCTCTACCAACACCAATGTGGAGTCCAGCATGACGCAAGATACTCAAGGTATTGGACCGACGGATGTATCTCCCTCGGTTGGATCCAGAGCCACTGAGCAGGCACTGGCTTCTGAGGGTGTATTCAGACCTCAACATTTTTATATCCAACCGAAAGCTGCAAAACCAAAGGCAAAGACGTCTTCTAAAACTAAAAAACGACGCCTGAGCCACGTGCACAGGCCTCTATGCTTAATAAACAGATGATCAAAATGGCTGAAGACCTTATTACCTTGATCAGGGGTACCAATCCCCCTCCAGATAAGAGGCCTAGGCAAGACACTGACTATAGTACAAGGTGTTTTCTGATCTTGCAGCTCTCTTTGCTCTGTCAGTTGCGGTTTCTGCAGCTGTCAACTCTAATAAGAGAGCCTTTGCTTCTTTTAACCCTACACAGTCTGATAAAAGTGGCAAGTGGTTAGAATCTCAGCAGAAAAAGTTAGCTCAGTCCAGTAATTTAGTCTTTAATATTTTAAATTGTCAGGGCTTCATGTGGAAATTTTATTTTGGAATGTTTTTACAGTTTAGGTGACTTTGCTTTATGTTTGCCTGCTGAACATACTATGAATGAGATTGTTTTGAAACCTACCTTGAGGAGTGTCTTGGAAAGTGCGGACACAATTTCCAGAAATGGAACCACATCTCTTTTTCAGAAAGTATACTTGGTTATATAACTACATTTTTTCTAAGGAAAAAAATGAGATTTTGAATGCTCTTCAGTTCTGAATTTGCATTTGGTCCTGCTGTTACCCAGCTTTTCAAACAATTTGATAGAGGAAAATTAATGCACAGAGTATCTAGAATATTTCATATTCTCGTGTTCTTCCCTAACAAGGAATCCAGATTCAAAGGGCAGAACAAACAAGAGTCAAGGTACCAAGTTGAAATTGCAGGAGGATAATGCTCCCAATCCAAATAAAAGGGGTTCCTTTAAGAAAATTAATTCCCCTGTTAAAGAATGACTGTGCCAAGACTCTGGACATTCCTTCCCTTCCTCCTGTCCCTTCTCCACTTTCCCTTTCCCCCAGGCTTTCACTCATCCAAGCAGCCTGGTCTCGTATAGTCTCAGACAAGTGAGTGCTGAGAGTAATTCAGAAGGATATTGGCAGTAGACAATCCTCTCCCTGCACCTGCCAGACCAGACACATCTGATGTTCAGCGTAGTGATCACTGCTTAAGTAGCCTTAGCTGTATGGGTTATATCCTGTGAAGGATGTAAAAGCTGGCCAGCTGTCAAAGCTTTAGGGCACCTTTCATGTGCACAAGCATTTAGGCACCTCAAGTTGAACTGCCTAAAACAGAGGTTTGAGCTTCAAGTCCTTTACGTTTCCTGTCTCAGAAGAGAGTGCTCCTCTGCAGGCTTTCAAGGATCGATGGTTGGTTTGTGTTATCCCTTTGCTGTGCAGATAATTTACTCTGAGAAAAAAACTTCTGCATTTTAAATTTATTATTTAAATGTACTTTCTTGACTTGGATTTTTTTTTTTTTTTTTATGTAGAGTCTGTGTTTTAATGGACTGTCATGAGACTTAACTGTACTTTTAAACGAGAATGCACTTTTTTCCTGTAAGTTTAAAAGTAGTTGAAAAACATTTTTTCTTCTGTGGAGAAAGTGTGGTTATTTTCATTTTGGGGCTGACATTTCTACCCTTTTCTCCAATACCCAAGGTACTTCTAAATATTCAGAAAGAATTACTAAAGATTATTGTGGTGTCCCCCTTTTGGCCCAAGCAAAGTTGGCTCTCCCTTTTAATGGAATTGGCCAAGGGCAATTAACCATAAGGTTCTTCACACACTGGATCTACTCAGAGTATCAGGGGCAACTGGTGCACCCCAACTTCAACTAATTGCTATTGACAGACTGGATGATTGTATCTTGATACTTTTTTAGGCACTTATTTAATGTGGATTTGCAGCAGGTATTGAAAGAGGCAAGTAAACCTTCAATTAGAAAATATTTTATTTGCAGGTGGAAGAAGTTTCTATTTGCTGCCTAATCAATATCAGAGGGCAAAATGTGATATTACCCCTCTGTTTTTTGAAGTATTGAGCTACTCATTGATGGCTTATCTTATTCATCTGTCAAGGTGTATCTTGTGGCCATCTCAGCTTGTCTGCCCATGGATCACTTTCTCATCTCTTTTTGTGGTCAAACAGCTTATGAAGGGAGCATTGCAGTTGAAACTCTCTCAAAAATGAATTCCTCCTCCTTGGGATCTCTACTTTGTCTTTGAAAAATTGACTTTATCTCCTTTAGAACTTGATTTTCAGGCTGATTTGAAGTTCATCATTTGGGAAACTGTCTTGCGTATTGCTCTGATATTTGCAAGGCGAGCCTCAGATGCAGACTCTCATGATGGGTTAACTTTATATGATTTTCCACAAGGATAGGGTTGTTTTGTGCACTAATACTTTCCAGATTTACCCAAAATATAATCATCAACCCCTCAGTTTTCTTTACGGAACCTAAATACAAGGGGGAGAAGATTCTGCATTACTTGGATGTGCACAGGCAGCTGAGGTGCTGCTTTGACATAACTAAGTCCTTCAGGAAAGCTGAGCATCTGTTTATTTCCTATTCTGGTGCTAAGAAGAGTCAACCTGTCTATAAACAAATGATCCAATGATGTCTGCTCCATCTGTGTTCAACCTGTGGCAGTCTGGATCTGATATTGGCTGATTGTAAAGGCTTTCAGCTCAACTTGGCTTTGCCTTCCTTACCCATAACTCCCTCCTTCTCCATCAGCTTCCCAGATGTAGTTTGCTGCCATTTGAGATTTGCAAGTTCGTCCTTGGCTCTGTGCGTTTTTTGGTTATTTTCTCAAATTTTTCATAGGAGTGGTGAGATTTCCCTTTCCCTTACCCCCTTTTATTAGGGTGCTAGGCTTGTGTGTTTTTTGATAGGTTGTTAGGTAGTGTGTGGTAGTTTTTTGTTAAGGTTAGGTATGTCAAACCATTTCTCAGTATACCCTTTCAGCCCTGTGAAGAGAATTTACTTTTGGATGTGTGTGTGTGTTTTGTTTTTGGGAGCATGGACAAAGGATTTAAGAAATGCATCTCCTTTGGGCACGAACTGCCCTCTCAAGATGCTCACCTCAAGTGTGTATATTGCTTGGTTCTGGAGCATTTAGACTGCGGGTGTTCTATCTGCGAGAGTTTTGGCTCTTGGGCCGTGAATGAGCATGAGGCTAAGCTCTTCTTTGAGGGCCTTTTACCTTCTAGTTCTTCAATCAGTTCAAAGTCCTCTTCCCCTGGATCCCAAGACCGGGTCGGAGAAGCCTCGGGTGCAAGACTTGCTGCGCTGCCATAGGGAGTGCAAGAAGTCATCCTGTCCTTCCACCTCTGGGGTGGTTCCCTTGCGTGCACTGGGTCCGAAGGTCCCTAAGCTTTGGCCTCCCTGTGTTCCTCTTTGTTGGCTTCAGCTCCGACATTTCAGAGGCAATCACCTTAGGTGTCAAAAATCTCAAAGATCCAAGAAGAAATTGGGTACACACTACCAAACTACATTCTAGGAGAGGCAGGAAGATGCAGGGAAAACAAGGAACGTTCCACCACAGTGAAATAAAATTAAAACTTTAATAAATAAAATCAACTTATATCCTCAGAACCAGGACAAGTGCTTTCGGCAGTATGCCTTCTTCAGATCCTGATTAGTCCTGAGTATCCTGTTTTTAAAAACACAAACATCCAATCACAATCCCAACATTAAAGTCAGATGACACATTAAAATCAAGAATGCAAATAAGCATAACTCGCCAGCTACTAGACTGTCCAATCAGTCTTTGAGGACATAAACTTGACTTTACAACCAATTAAATAATTTATTTTAGTCTCTTCCTCATACTTTCTCCATTAAGGAAGAATTTAGCTCAAATCGAGTCTTTCAACCAATATTCTGTATATACTAGCCAAGCTCCTCATCACCATCCAATACAAAGCAGTTACTCGCTGAGGTAAATCAGTGGAATTATGCTTTACCTATAGATCAGTCTGCCGATGAATCACATCTCTTTAGGGGGGGCAGGTTCATAAAACCGTCTTCAATAAGGAAGAATTAATTCAAGACAGGTCTATAGACAAATGTTAGGCATATGGTAGCCAAGCCCCTCATCACCATCCAATAGAAAACAGAATCTCACTGAATTAAACCGATGGGGTTGCTGCCTACAGATCAGTCTGCCGATAAATCACATCTCTGCAGGAGCGGCAAGTTCATAAAGCGTTTTATTGAGTTATAACTCTTTCATGCATAAACGTGTACTGCAATTCCAACATTTTTCAGTTTCTTCTCATGGTGTCTTAGGTCAAATTATGGTTTAACCTATTATGGCTATTACTATTCATTTCATAGCAAATCAGCATAGAAAGATCGCATTAATAAACACAGTATATTCGAAGTAACATAGTTGTTGCTTTCCTTTCCTATCCAATCGATATGAAAGATTGTCCTTAATAACCAATAGAAACCATTCCCAAACAAGGAATGACATTATATTATGCAGTTAAAAGTGGTTTAAATTTCAAGTTAGCCTTATAAGTGAAAATACCTTATTTAAGGACTTAACATAGTGTATACACAACTTTCAGAAGAACAGCAACAGCGTCCTTTGCATGTAGCTCGAATGCACTAAGCATACCTGCCTCTCTTGAACTGTGAGGGAGCCTGGCTGTTGCATGTAGCCTGAATGTACTAAGCACACCTGCCTCACTTGGACTGTGATGGAGCCTGCCCCTTGCATATAGCCTGTCTCTGTGCTATGTCCTCTCCCCATCCTCCTAGCAGCCCTAAGCCTTTCTCCCCTGTACAGTTCCACAGTCAGTCCTAAGCCTTTCTTTACTCTACTTGCTGAATGTTGGTGTAAGTAGCACACTGAACACTACCTCCAAACTCTCCTCTTAAGCTGTCTGGCACACCCTTCACACAGAATATGGGTGCCCACATGCAACATGATGTTTGGTCTCCTGTTCTTGGTGTTTACTTTGTTCTCCTCCTCCCATACCTTACTCAGTCTGTGTCATGAGACTGGTTTCACTGACATCTTCCTTTGCTTTCTCATTCCATTAGTTCTTTTTGTGAAATTTCATCTTCCCTTTTCACCAGTCACAGTTTTCCTCACTGTCTTTACTGTTTGCCTCTGTCTCTCTGGTGTATGTAAGCTATTCCTATAAGACCTTTCTGCTGTTCTTTATTTTTTCTTTCATTCTGCCTTCCCTGTCGGCTGAGTGTGCCTTCCTGCTTATCTTGCAGCTACCCAGCCACCCTTGACTCTTATCTCCCCATATCACTTATTTGTCTTTGTATGTCTTCTTCCTCTGTGGTTTCCTTCTCATTGCCCTTCCTTTCATGGGTGCATTTCACATTTTCTTGCTTCATCTTACTCTGTATTTCCCCACTGACCTGTAATACATTCACAATCTTTGATCATTTTCTTATTACCCCCCTCACATTTACCATCCCATCCTGTTTGCATGTCTTCTTTTGCCTTCCCCTTTCTGGTCCCACTCTGTCCTTTCTTGCCTAACTAGCTAGTCAACTAACATTTCTAGATCTAATATTTAATGAAGCTGCCCCATTTCTAACAGATCCTATGTCCTCTGTTGTCCTAAAGTCCGCTAAGCCAGACAGCCGCTCCACATCCAAAGCAACTCCTGGGTCTCTCTTTGGCTGTTCTTGTCCAACCTGTGCTGCTCCTTTCATCTCCAGTCTTTGAATCCCTAATTTTTTTTTTATTTTTTTACTTTATGGTTTTTCACCTCACTAAATCTCTTTTTCTCTCTCTATAGCACATTATTAAGATATTATTAGGAGCTAGATTAGAGATTTTAAAAGTGAAATGAAAAGGAGGCTAACGTTGTAATTATCTCTCTCATGTACCTAGCAAGTGGAAAGATATGAAAGGAAGGGTACTGAAGTTCTGTCAGTCTGAGGGGAGGGTCTTCCCGATGTGGTCAAATTTACATAAGAGGCAAGCAACTCAAGAGCCACTGGGTAGAGTGGGGGAAAAATAGTCACAGTGCAGTTTTACATGTAGCTCTCACTATCTACCGTAAATTAAAAAAAATAAATTTAAAGGAAAACAACACTGCAATAAGAAAGCTACATATAAGGAATTAAAACATTCAGTGTACAAGCAAGAAATCAAAAATAGGTACAGAACGCTTTTACCTAGCAGTTCTCAGATTAAACTTTGTCCTGACCCACTTGGTGTAGATAGTGTGAAATGTTGCTGACTGATGGAAAGACCACAGAATCATTTTACAGATGGGAAGCCATCGGTTATATTAATGGGTATTGTTCGCACTCAACACCACCACTGTATGTCCAACCAGATGTTTTCTGGGCAGGGTTAACAAAATATTTCTTAACTTGGCCATTACTTTTCCTCAGCAGTTGAAGGAGACGTTAGAACTGTCAAGTTTGCTTCAGTACTGTCCCATGCCCTATAGAATGTTTCTGTGGATTCCTTCTCCAACCATCCTTGTAGCGCATTGCATAGGTGAGTAAACCTCTGTCCATGAAAAAGTACTTTTACTGATCCAAGGACTAGCTGGTTCCCCACAGTTCTGCTACCTGTGCAGGTTTCTTCCATTTTGTTTGTCTTGTTGAGGACAAACCCTTCACATCTCTCTTGCGTGATTTTTAACTCCTATTTGTTTTAGTCTGCAAAGAGAGTAGCTCTAACTCCTGTAGTCTCTGGTAATTATCTTTTCCTCTCTGTTTCACACACCCTTCTGATTGATTTCCTGTGGACTCCTTGCAGCCTTGTATTGCTTTCCTTGTATGGCCTCAGGAACTGCAGTCAGTCCTTTGGTATTAGTTCTGTTTCTCTAAACAGACGCATTGCACTCGGACTGATGTGGGACAGATGTTGTAGTTTATATATATATCTGCACTGAACCTCATTTGGTTTTCTTTTTCTTTGTCCATTTTAGAAATGGACAGACTGAAGATTCTGCAGCATAGTGGCTCAAGTGTTTAAGATCTCTGCCTTATAGCTGTGTAGGCCAGGGTTCAATCCTGACCTCTAGTCACTACAGTCATGGAGTTTCCGCATTTGTCTGTCTGCCAGTGCTTTCTGCGAGTACTCCAGTTTCTTAACTAAAATAATGCTTGTTAATTTTCTACACCATTACTATATAATGTGAGTGCACATACACGCAGACACACACACACACACACACACACACACACACACACACACACACACACACACACACATATAAACTTCTGTAATTTAAAAATATGTATACAATATAAATCAACTCCTAGACCATGTAGAGAAATCCCGTCAGCAAACTTTAAATGAAAAAAAACAAACAAACAAACCTCATCTGTCTGTTCAAATAGAATGTTGGAACTTCACAGCAGATTGTTATTCTTTCTGGATAGAAACCTTAGACAAAAATGATGACCTAAATTACCTCTCCATTGGCTGGGGGAACAGTGCCTGTATCAGCAGTCAGATGCCAAAGTTGTTAGCTTTCGTATCCTTTAACATTCTTGAGTAAGTTGCCAAAATGCCAGCAAGGGAGAAAATGTATTAGATGTCATCCTGACAGTTGTGTTTGCCTGATGTACGTGTGTACATATATTTGTATGTGTGTGCATGTATGTACACGTACACACACAAGTATGTGTCATGTGCTCAAACTGTCAAAAGGTTGCGCACTTAGACATCAAAAAAGCAGACCGAATCAACAAGATTCAGGGGGAAAAAAATAAAACATTTGTTTTGCAGATTTCAATGTAAAATGGCTGATGGGATGTCCCTCATAGTTCTAATGTTGTTACACGGCAGTCTGTACAAGAAATTGGAGTCACAGAGGATCAGCCTTTTCCATGATGTGTGACCTTACTGTGTGATTACCAGAGAACACATTCAGTGGAGCATCTTCTACAGTGGAGACAGGCATTACAATTTGCAGGTATACCTGGCTCTAACATTGTCTTTGCTATAAACATTAAGGCTCCTTTCAGCAATGTATCTTTGAAAGAACTGAGTTATTTGGCATGGTGAAAACCAAGCTACAGAAGAGTGAGGAGGAAGGAAAGATACTGTGGTTTGTGTCCAGTTTTCCACACCAAATTGGGAATTTTCCTGTACTTACAAGAAGGCTTAAAACATCGGTTTAAAAGAAGTCAATAGCAGGACTTTAGATGGTTGTCTTATAGAAACTACAGGGCTGTGGAGGTTTCTTGAATAAATGCTGCCCATGAAACAGAGGTGTCCAGCACAACAAATGGGTTTCAGAGCTCTCCTTGGGGGATACAATCACAGAACTCTTTAAGGCTTTGACTGTCCATATCGGGAGGCATCTGGAAGCAGATTCTCCCTCCTCTTTCTTGGGTGGACTGCCAACATATGTGAGTAAGGGACTTTCCCGGTTAACAAATGTTAAATAAAATAAATAAATTGTCAGGTTTTCCTATTGTTAGACCATTTTTTTTTTTTTGTACCATCTGGTAGTTTTCTGCCATATCATTGCTGGTACTAGTCCTTCCTTTTCTATTTTTCTTCTACCTTTTAGAGGGTATTCTATCTAGCGTTGCTGGTAGTTTGCTAATCTTAAAAAAATGCCTGCACCTTTCTTTCTTGTTGCCTTGTATTTCAGGTTGTGTCCAAGAAGCCAACTCTTTTCAAAAAGTGCACTTCCTGTGGGCACAAGATTCCTAATGCTGATGCCCACAGGGAGTGCATCTACTGCCTAGCAGCTGCATACCTCAAGTTTGTGCTGCATTTAATTCTAGAGCACTTTGACAGGTGTAATAAGGTAGCCCTTAAGGGGATGATGCCACCCTCTTCATCTTCTTCTTCAGGGGCTTAAACCCCCAGTAAACCTATGAAATCTTCTTCAGAGACTAAGGAGTCTTATAAAAGATCCCTCACTTGTTCTCCAAAGGCTTTGACTTTGACCATGGCTTCTTTGGAGCCTCCACAAAAAAGTCAGAAAACATTGGATCCAACTACTTCATATCATAAAAGAAAGCACTTGGATCCAACACCCTCAAACCTGACTGTTATCTTGACAAAGTCTCCTCAAACCCTCTCCTCAGCTCCATTTCCTGTTTCTCCAAACAGTGCCAAGGAGAGAATCTAGGCCACAATCAACCAACTCTTCCATGAAGTCCTCCAGAAGTCTTTCCAAGGTTCACGTGGAAATTTCTCAGAGCACAGATTCAGATGAGGGTTATTCCAGCTCCATCACTTATCAGATCCGTGAGCTTTCCACCAATTTCTCATGTAGTGAATTCTTCTCCTCTGATCTGTCCCATGGTTTCTGAGTCCATGGATCTGACAGCCCCAAGAGTTTTGATGTCTGATCCAGAGATTGTTAGGGCTTCGACTGTGATGGTGTCCCTCACTGGTTCTGCTCCTATTCCCTTGGATCGGGATGAGTGTCAGAGCTGAAGCATTGGCGTTGGATTGGGGGGGAGGGGCGGAGTTCCATTCTGATGTTATCGGAGCTGTCCTTACCCCTCGGAGCTTCGGCACTGGATAGCTCTGGTTCAACTCCCTCCTCAAAGCATGGATCTGGGTAGGGTAGAGACTTGGTTGCTTTGGAGGTTTCAGCTCTGGTGCGGCCATCTATTGCTTCTCATAGTCCGTCTTCTTTTGAAGTAGTGGAGAAGGTTTTCTGTCAACCAAGAGATTCGACTACTTTCTCCTTTTTGGATTCTGCTGTCTTCCTCCTTTGGATCCGACCTCTGAACCTCTCTGACCTACTCCACAGGGACAACCAGTGCCATCTAACATCCAGACAGTTCCCATTAAGGAATTTTAACTCTTTGCATACCTCCCCAAACCATCCCACTGATGAAGTCCCCCATAAGAGAACATGCAAAAGGAGACACATGGATTCCCTGATGGAGTTCACTGAAGATACTGACTTTGAATGGGAAGGATCCCCCAGATCTCCACCAGTTGACATCTCTTTCAGAGACATCCTTGAGATACTTAAACAAAAAGGTGGATGGTCTTTAGATACTTCCTCCCCAGAGGAGTATTTTTTTCTGGAAGCTTTTGTGTCTGGTCTATCTATGTCTTGGGTGACTCCCCCAGCAGATGATTTTATTGATTTAATCTGTCGCCAGGCACAGAAGGAACCGGATTCTGTTGAACCTGTTCCCTGATGCGCAGACAAATTTTTGGCACTGCCAAAGGACAGATTGCATTGGAGTTAAGGGGTCCCTGTTGATGCTATGGTTGTGGCGGCAGCCACTAAAAAGGAGCTAGCAGAACAGAGTTCTTCAATCCATCCCACTAATAGAGAGTCCAAGACATTGGACAGGTTTGGAAAGCTGATACTTGCTTCAGTGACCTTTGCCTTGTGGTCCCTGAAGCACCTAGTACACTTCAGAAGACTACAGTGAATTTTGACTAAGGGACTCTCCAAATCCCTCTGTGTCCATGTTCGTGGAGGGCTATAAAAGGTCCTCTTCACAACTGGCCACTCTTTTTTGTCTATTTCCAGTGCATCCATGAGGTTAGTATCCCATGCTGCAGAAGGTACCTCACTGGTCATTGATTCAGGCATAGCCATTAGGACACATGCCTGGATGCATTTATGCAAGTTTGCAGAGCCTTTTAAGTCTTCTTTCATCAATGCTCTTTTTAATGGAACATCATTGTTTGGCCCAACGGAGGAATAAATGCTTTCCCAGAATAAACCAGATGGAAAGCTTCTATCTGCCATAGGGATTTGCTTTTCTACCCCTCAGTGATCCTTTTCCTGGAATCAGAGTAGGCAAAAAAATGAGTTTCTGTAAATCCCAGGGATCTTTCCAGGATTCACTTGGGGGCAACTCTTCCAGAGTCAGAGGGGGGAGTTCAAATGGAAGATGCTGTCTTTGTGGCAGGGGAGGCCTGGAAAACCAAAATAAACCTTTTCAACATACCTGAAGGGCTGCCTGACTGCCAACCTCTGGAGGCAGCCTGGGGGAGCTTGTCTTTGCACCTAGATGCCTGGGCTTCTATAACAAATGATTCTTGAGTACTGAAAATAATATCCAGAGGTTATTTCATACCCTTTTTCCAGAATCCCTCCGCACAAAAGAAGGCAGATTTCTGATGTCCCACCCAGTCGGAGAGAAGCTGCAGTTCAAGAGATTCAAATACTGCTAGGTAAGAGCCATCCAGGATGTTCCACCAGACCAAAGAGGATTTGGAACTTACTCAAGGTTCTTTTTAGTGCCCAAGAAAACCGGGGACCTGAAACCAATTCTGGATCTAAGTGAACTGAGCCAGTTTGTGAAGAGGTCAAAGTTCCGAATGGTCACAGTTCAGTCCATGCTGCCTTTTTTACACAAGGACGATTGTGCTTGATCGATCTTCAGAAAGCATACTGTCACATCAAGATGAACAGACAATCCCAAAGATTTCTGCACTTTTGGCTAGGGGCCATTCACTATCAGTTCAGAGCTCTGCCTTGTCATCTCACAACAACTTCCAGGGTGTTTACCAAGTGTATAGGAGTGGTAGCAGCTACACTGAGACTGCTGGGATTCTGAGTGTTTCCATATCTAGACTGGCTCCTCACCACCCCAACAAAGCATATTCTAGAGCAATCAAGGGACTATTGGCTCCTGCTTTTTCAAAAGCTAGGCATTTCATTCAACCCCTCCAAATCTCATCTACAACCTGTATGGAGCCTGGAGTTCATAGGTGCTCAGCTGAACACAGTAAATCAGATAGCCTCCCTTCCGTAGCATTCTGTGGATGCAGAAAAGTTTTAAGTACAACAAATTCTTGTTCACCCTTCTCTTCCAGCCAGACTTGTCCTTCAGGCTCTAGGTTCAATGGCAGGAGCCATAACCTTAGTTGCAGTGGTCCATTTTTATATGCATGTTCTCCAATGGCCTCTAGATGTTCACTGGTCTGTTCTGCATCATCCTTTGTTCTTCTCAGTCAAACTCATTTGAATCTGCAAGGATCATCTTCATTGGTGGATTCAATTGGATGAAGTTTACCTAGGCTATCCTTTTAGTCTGTCCCCTTCAGTAGCCATGGTAACCATGGATGCCTCCTAATAGGGGTGGGGGGATTTCTTGGGACAGAGGGTCCAAGGCACATGACCCCCCCCCCAGAGACCAAATCACATATCAGTATCCTAGAAATGAGAGAGGTCCAACTAGTATTGCAAGCCTTTCAAGATGTTCTTCCTCTTAACGACCATTGCGGTACAAACTGACAGCATGACTGTGGCTTGGTACATCAGCTAAAGGGGGGAATCCCATCTTACCCCCTTTGTCGAGAGGCAATGAAAGTGTGGCAGTGGGCAATCTCCTCTAACTACTTTCTTATGGCAATGCAGATACAGGGGAAATCCAACTTGCATGCGGACAAACTCAGCAGGTCCATTTTAATGCCTCAGTAGTGGTCACTCAGTGAGTGGCAGAGAATTTTCTGTCGTTGGGGTCAACCTTATTGCGAACTCTTTGTATCTCCCCAGAACAACAAGTGCAGAAGGTTCTTTGCCCTAACCCTCCCTCGGGGGAGTCACAGAGAGAGAGAGAGAGAGAGATGCTGTAATCCACGTTTTGTCCTATAGTCTCTCTTATGCTTATCCCCCATTACCTCTGACTCCAAAATTCTTGCAGAAAGCACTTCAGTTGAAGAGCTCATTTATCCTCATTGCCCTCTTTTGGACTCTCCAAGTGAGGTTCCCTTTCCTTCAGTCTCATCTTTGATTTCCTTCATGGATGCTGGACCCGAGTCCAGACCTTCTCTCGCAACTCTCCTGGATGAAACAACCCAGTATTCCAGGCCTCAAACTGACTGCATGGTTTCTTCAGTTCCATTAATAGCTAGACAACTCAGGCTTTCCTCCCCAGTCCAACGAAAACTTCTATCTTCCCAGAAAGCTTCTACAAGGAAGATCTACAAGCGTAAATAAGAAAAGATTTTCAATTTGGGCTCTTCAGAAGGAAATTGATCCTTGCACTGCTCTTGTATCTGTGGTTCTAGAATTTGTAACATCTTTTTTTTCAAGACGGTGTTAGTTAGACAGTTGGCAGCTATATCTAATTTGAACTCAGGAAAAATGCTTCCTCTTTAGCTTCTACCAAATTGTGAAACACTTTTTTTTAAAAGGCACCTTCCTACTTAGACTCCAGTGAAATACCTGTCACTTCCTTGGGATTTAACAGTCATACTCCAAGGGACCATCAGTAAAGTTGATTTAAAATTTTTGTCTTGTGAAAACAGCATTCCTAGTAGCAATTATATATGCAAAGCGAATTTCGGAACTCCAGGCTTTGTCTTCAAAATCCACTTACATTATTTTTCACAAAGACAGAGTCACTGTATGAACAAGCCTGTCCTTACTGAAGGCAGCATTTGAATTGTATAGCAATCATCTTTAATTTTTGTGTTAAGGGGAGTATGTGCTACATCTTTTAGATGTACATAAACCACTACGTTTTTATCTCCATAGAACACAAGATATTTAGGAAATCAGAACAGATCTCTGTTTCTTTCTTACCAAACAGATTGGGATCCCCAGTTTCTAAAGTTAACCTGGCCAAATGGATTACTGATTACATTTCTTTTGTTTATATTCAGCAAGGCCTCTCCCTATCATAGCCTTCTAAAGCACATTCTACTAGATCCCTGGCAACCTCTTCAGCCTTTTGGTCTAGAACTTCCATCGATGACATTTCTGCTATGTGGTCTAATGCTCATAACTTTATTGCTCATTACAAACTAGATTTGACCTCTAGAAGCAGGGCTGCTTTTGGTTCTGCAGCTGTCCAGAATATCCTTCCGTGAGGGCCACCCAAGATTCTGGACTCTGTCCCATATGTTGAGGAAGAATGAAAAGGACAACATCAAATATTCAAGTTATGCACTCACCATAACTATGCATCTGTGCTGTCCATTTTCTTTCTTCTTCAACTCCCCACCCTCCTTCTCCCTTCCTTTTATCTTCTGGAGTGATCTTGTGGATATTGTGGAGCCTTTCGTTCCAGGTTTAAGTGCCAACCCTGCTGTACTTTCCTGCTTTTTGCACTATTTTAGGTTCTATAAGGCAGCAAACTCAGTCTGAGGTATTGCTAGCTGACTGGTGCATTATGGGTAGAGGGAGATGCTTGTGAGTTGGATCCAAAAGTTTAGTGTATGCAGCCTAGTCAGATCCAAGGTCAGATCTGATGCCCAAACATTGAGGAAGAATGAAAATGGGCAACACAGCTGCATAGTTATGTTAAGTACATAACTTTAATTTACTTCCAGTTCAGAGCCCCCCCCCCATTCACTTGCATTACAGCTACCTTAAGTGTTCCCCAAATGTATGGTTGCAATGGCGTCAGAGTAATGGGTTTTCCCTTATTTGGACAACTGGCTCCTAGCTGCTTACACTCTGAGGTCATTGATACAAGTAGAGGGGGGCTTTTCTCTGTTTCAGTCTTTTGGTGGTAATGGTAAGCACCCCAAAGTTTCAGATGGAGCCATGACAGACCCTGCCTTTTTATAGGATACTCCTCAGACACACTGCTTTTTGGGATAGCTTTCTAGAGGACTGAAACTCAGTTTGTTAGTCTAGGGTTCAGCTTCTTCCTCATGGCATTGACCGTTTTTATAGTGAGGTAGTGAATGAGGACCTTGCAGGAGATACTCCCAAGTTCATTAATCTTAGCGTGAGTGGACCCCACAACAACCCTGATAAGGATCACATGAATGTGCCATCAGCATCTTGCTTGATGGAGTCACACTCCAGATTTGTCTTTGAGCAGACTGTTTTCTCCACCCTCACTGCAGGTGACCTCCATTTCTCCACCTTCCCTTGCTTGGGGCAGTCAGCATAGCTGCATCTGCCTTGGGGTGGGGGAATTTAGAGCAGATAGTCAAAGGCACTTGATCAGAGATCAATGTCAGCTTGTATATAAATATTCTGGAAATGAGAGTGATGCTGTTGAAATTGCATGCCCACCTCCCTAAGGGTGCAATTGTCATCCACTCAGGTAACATACACAAGCAAAGTGGAATGCACTCTTACCCATTTGTTGAGTGTTCATGGAGCTGAGGAAATGGGCAGCCTTGTCTTGTGACTTCTGATTGCAACCCACATTTCCTTATAGGCTAGTTCTCTACACAGTTGTATGCTGATGCTGATGAGAGTTCCCCAAGTCTTTAGTTTGTGAGGTCTGTTTTTTGCTGTTGGGACAAACCTTGTTGCTTCCTGTCTATCTGCCCAACACAACATGCAGCAACTATTTCTCCCTAATTCCATCTCAAGGACAGACATCCAGGGATGTTCTAATTCATGAATCGCTTCCTGACATTCCTGCATGCTTTCCTTTATTCTGAAGCTCTTGGAAAAAAAAAACATAATGCTGAGCAAGACTTAAGTCATTCAGATAGCCCTGTTTTGTCCATTAGAAGTTCAGTTCCTAGACAACTTTCTTCACCTGAACCCTTTCAGGAATTTTTTGACCCACCCATACAGCAAGCCTCACCCAGACAGCCAACTTCCTTCTTTTAACTGCTTTTTTTTCCAGTTACATTGAAGGCAAGGGACTCTGCCTACCCTGTGTGGATAGTCTAAATTTTAATCTTTGCCCATCTTCAACCAGGTTCACATACAAGTGTAAGGACAGAATGTTCAGCCAGTTTTCATCCCCACCTGATCCCTTTTATGCTTTAATAGTGAACTTTTTGTCATGTTTGTGTCTGTGTCTTCTTCAGATGAAGTGCATTTAGCAGTGATCCTTAATTTTCTACAGGGCTTGTATCACTATGTCCTGTCTTTGCTGAATTTCTGTAAAGCATTTTTGAAAGGTTTTTATTAAGCACCCCCCCCCCCCAAAAGGAAATTTTCCTCATTGGTATCTGCATTTTGGGTTCGTGACAATAGGTCAACAGAAATACTCAGTGAATGTCAGAACAAACCATATCTGTCAACTTTGGAACTATTGACTTATGGGAATAACAGGAAGCCTGTATTGTGTGATCATTGTACATCATGTGTCTGGGAGTTGGCCTTTTACTTGCTGTAGTCTGATCTTGAGTTTGTATATACAATTAGCTGGTGATATGGGGGGGGCAGAGAGGCTTGCCCCCCCATATTTGTTTCTTTTTATTTTTGAGTTTTACCTTCTGACTGTTGTTACTGTGGTAATCAACATTCAGGAGGTCAGACTGATGGCATACATTCCCTGAATTTTATAATGGAGAAGCTAATTCTGCCTCCATTTTAACAGATTTATGGCAGAATTAAAGTTCTTATCATGGGAAACCTTATTTTTCATAGCCATTACTTCCCCAAGATTTGTTTCAGAACTGTAGGCCTTTAGTTTGAAGCTTTTATATGTAAATCTTTCACAAAGACAGTTTCTTCTTCCAGACTAACCTAGCTTCTATGCCCAGGATAGCCACAGAGATGAATTTAAATTAGTAAGTTTATTTGCCTTTATTCCCCCCTCAGTACTCCAGTAGAGAAGAATATTTATTACGTTTCCTAGATGTGTATAGACATTTGTGTTTTTCTTGGATAACTCTAAAGGTATTAGAAACAATGATTAGCTCTTTCACTTCTTAGATGTCTAATAAACTGGCACAAAAAGTACACAAACTCTCTTTGTTTAGGTAACTTTGAATGTAAGGGTTTTGCCACCAGAATTAATAAAATTTGTCTTACAAACCAGAATTGCTGGCCCTTTTAACAGTGCTTTGATGAATGACATTTGTGCAGCTGCAACATGGCTTTTTCTGCATAATTTTGCTTGACACAATAAGATGGATGCTGTTTCCAGGTCTAGGTGTGCCTTTGGGTCTACTATTTTCACAAGTATTCTTTCAAGAAGAAAAGCTAGAAACCCTGTACTAATAGGTGAAGTGGACAGATTGGATCATGTAAGATATTTATGCGTTTTCTAGTCTGTTACCACAATGTTGGATCTTAATGGTCCACGTCTATCCACTTTAAAATACCTACCTTCCCATTGCTCCTTGGCTAGGACTCCTTGCAGGAGATAAGGGATAGTTAGTTTTCCTGATGTGTAAGAATAGTTATTTCTAGAATGCTTGCTGCTCTTTGGCACTGAGGAGCTCTGGTAAAGAGAGGAAGGGTGAGGAGAGAAGATATAGAGCATTATGGGAATTGTGGGATTGAGTTTAAACCTGGGAACATTTTCAGCCAGGTGCTGAACTAACTAGTATCTGTGGCAACTAGATGTTCATCGTGTTTCACTGTCGCAGTCATTACAATTGGGTTATCCTGCTGGCAGGCTACCCGCAGTCGGCCTGAATTCCAAAGTCCTGGTCCGGCATCGGTTGCTGTCGCCTCCTCCCTGACGTCAGTGCGCCAGGGGTATAAAAGATGCAGCCGATGCCATTTTCTTCAGTCTTTCTTGCTGCGCGGTGCCCGAAGCAAAAGCAGTTTGCAAGTGCCGGTCGGCCAACTCCTGAGATTTTCAAGTTCGAATTTCAGCTCTGAAGTCTTCATTAAAGCTAAGTACCCCGTTGGGGAAACTTTTTTCTTGCTCCAGACCGATGTCAGAAAAAGTTAATAATTGTACTTCCTGTGGGAAGCAAATACCTCATAAGGATTTTCATTCTTACTGTATTCCTTGCCTAGGCCCTGACCATAATGTTGCTAGTTGTCGGTTTTGTGCTAGATTTAACCAACGCACTATTAAGCGTCAGTACGATTTTGCATTTCATTATTTTGGTAGAAGATTTAATTATATAATGCCGTCGGAACAGCAGACTACCGGAAGTTATAAAAAGCGCAAAGACAAAAGGACAGGCATCCGAGGTCCAAAACCGACAAGGCTTCGGCTAGGCCAGTCGCCGGTTCTCAGTGAGGCGCTTTTGCAGCCCCTGATGCCTGCTACCTCAGAGCCACAGGCCGCTTCTGACTCCCACGTGGAGCCGACTAGACCGCTGGAAACTCAAGGTATTGGACCCTCAGAAACTATTCCCCCAGATGGGTCCAGAGTCGCTGAGCAGGCATCGGCTTCTGAGGGGGTTTTCAGGCCTACACAGCTATATGTAAAAACTACTTCAGCTTCAAAGGCAAAGACTAAAGCACCTCTAAAGACAAAGAAACAAGTACAACATTCCCCTGGACAGGCCTCCATGCCTAAAAAACAGATGCTTAAAATGGCCGAAGACCTAATTACTTTGATCAGGGGTTCCCATCCCCCTCCAGATAAGAGACCTAGGCAAGAGACATAATATGAATCTTCAGATCAGGTTTCCATTTCCTCTGATTCCTCTTCTGAACAGGGATACTCTCTTCGTCCTTATGAGGATTCGGATGCTGAAGAATCTATCCCTTCAGCCTCTCCTCCTTAAGATTATTCTTTTGGGGAGACCCTGCATACTATGAGGGAGCATTTTCATTGGGAGAGCCAAGATTACTCAGAATCTAAGAAAAGGCTCAGAGATTTTCTTTAACTACCTCAGCACAGGCCCCTTGCTATTCCTCCTGTTTTAGACATTGTAGAGGATGTATTTATAGAGTCCAGTCTCACTCCTAACTCTTTACCTCCAGCTCCTGTTAAGCCAGACAGATACTACAGGGTTCCTGATTCACATAAATTTCTTTATAAAAACCCTGCTGCTGACCCAGAAACTATATCTCAGGGTCCCAAGGGAGTTACGGCGTCCACTGCAAAAAACCCTATCCCCTCTGATAGGGATTCTAGGGCCCTGGACAGATGGGGGAAAAAGATTTACACTTCTGCTAATTTGGCTGTAAGGGCCTTAAATTGTCAGTTTCATATGCTTAAATATCAACAGTATCTTATGTCACTACTAAAACAGAAAATGTTGACAAATTCTGAATGTGCAAAAAACAAAGAAATGCAGGATTTACTGCATGCAACTGAACAAGTGGGAAAGCATACTTTGCAATGTGGTTTTGATTCTCTGGAGGCCTCCTGCAGGGCCGCTGTTACGGGTTCTGTCATTAGGAGGCATGCTTGGTTAAAGGAACAGAATCTGCCTGATCATGTTAAAGCAAAATTGTTAGATGCTCCATTACAGCATGATACTTTGTTTGGTGTTAAAGCAGAAGAGGTGTTGAAGAAAATGGAGGACAAAGCTAAATCTTTGCAAACAGTCAAGGATTTCTTACAGGTACAACCTCCCAGATTTAGCAGGAACTGGCCTGCAAAAAATTGGTCCTTTCCAGTGTCAGACAGGCCACAAAGAGTCAGATACAGATGCCCCAGAGGCAGATCCCAGCCCCAGGGCTCATACAGATCTAAACAATGGGGTGCTTCTACCTCCAAAAGCGGAGAAGATAAATCACAGCCATACAGGAAACAGTCTCAATGACTTTCCCCTGCCAGCACCAAGCACTTATCTTCTGGCAGCCCCTTTAGGGGGAAAGCTAGCACTTTTTCCACAAAATTGGCACATGATTACCCAGGACAAACAGGTCCTGAATATATTTTCTCAAGGCTACAGGTTCCATTTTCACACCCTGTCAAGGGCAAACAGAATGCCAGACTTGCCACACAATCAATGGGCAGAGGCTCAAAAACAAGTTTCAGCCCTCATGGACATGAGGGCCATACAGCGAGTGCCACCGCAAGAGCAGGGGCTAGGATTTTACTCAAGACTCTTCTTGGTGCCCAGAAAGGACAATGCATGGAGACCAATACTGGACCTGTCTATTCTAAACACATTTCTGGATATTCCGAAATTCAAAATGTTGACTCTGCAGCAGCTTCTGCCCATGCTGGGCAAGAAGGCATGGCTTGTGACTTTAGACCTAAAAGAGGCATACCTGCATATCCCAATCTGACATTCATGCAGAAGATACCTCAGATTTATAGTTGGCTCAATGCACTACCAATTCTCTGCACTGCCCTTTGGCTTATCTACTGTGCCCAGGGTCTTCACAAAATGCCTGGCACCAGTAATTGCATTTTTCAGACAAAGAGGAATACAAATTTATCCTTACTTGGACGATTGCCTTATTCAAGCAGAGAACAAGGGCATTTTACTACAGCATCTGGTGTTTGTAAAAAGATTACTGACATGCCTAGAGTACACAGTAAACGAAAAGAAATCAAAACTAGTACCCTCACAAGAGATAATATTCTGGGTGCAAGCTTAAATACAACTGCCCAGATGGCTTATCTCACACCAGACAAACAAAGACAACTGACTACTTATTTCAGATTTTGGCAACAAAGACCCAGTTATCTGCATGAAAAATTCTGCAGGCTTTGGGCTTCATGGCATTCTGATAATTCCATATGCAAGACTGCATATGAGGAAACTACAGTGGTATCTAAAAAGTGTTTGGGCTCAACATTGCCACAGCCTGGAAACAATAATTACCCTCATTCCCTGCCTGCAACAGGAGTTTCGATGGTGGGCAGAGGCCTGTCACCACAACAAGGGACAGCCTTTCATTTTACCCATAGCCAGGCAGACATTAACCACAAATGCATCAGATTATGCCTGGGGGGCCCATATGGCAGGAAGATGTATTCAGGGCACATGGTCACAAGCCAAATGCATCTGCATATCAATCACAAAGAGATGCTAGCTGTTCAAAATGCCCTGACAGCCTTCAAGGATCTACTTCATCCAGGACAACTATTGATAAAGACTACAGTCATGTGGTACATAAACAAGCAGGGAGGCACACATTCCTACCCCCTCTGCAGACTAGCCATGACCTTGTGGGACACAGCACTGACTTACCAAGTACATCTGCAAGCACAATACCTGCCAGGAAGGATAAATTCTCTGGCAGATGAATTAAGCAGAAACCTAATGGATCCACACGAGTGGAAATTGGATGCACAAGTCTTCAGCATGATAACAAGGAACTGGGGATGCCCGGACATAGACCTATTTGCCTCGCCTCACAACTGCCAACTACAGAAATTCTGCACAAGGACTTATCACAAGCTAGCATGGAAAGTGGATGCTCTATCTTTCAGCTGGAAAAACTTAACAGTTTATGCCTTTCCCCCACTGCCTCTCCTCCCCAGGGTACTCCTAAAGGTCAGACAAGAGAAGCCAAAAATGATGCTGATTGCCCCAGACTGGCCCCACCAGCACTGGTACCCAATCCTAAAGAGCATGTCTCAATGCCCAGCCTGGACATTGCCTCAAATTCCTCACTTATTGACCCAACAAAACAGATCCTGCACAGCCATCTCAGGACCTTAAACCTGGCAGCATGGCTGATAATGTAACCATTCGAAACACGCCTCTGTCTAAAGCAGTGATGGATGTTATTTTGGAGGCCAGGAGGCCTAGCACCAGAAAATCTTATGCAGAAAAATGGAAGAGATTCTGTGCTTGGAACCAGGCACAAGGAATTGACACGATTGTACCAAATATTCCTCAGATTTTACAATACTTAACTGAGATGTTGGACAAAGGCCTATCCTTTTCCTCAATTAAGGCTCATGTCTCTGCCATTTCAGCTCACTGCAATACAGAACCACCTCTGTTTTCTCATCCATTACTAAGGCAATACCTCAGAGGGGCCAAAAACATAAGACCTCCAAGGAGAGCACCAATACCTGCATGGGACCTAAATTATGTCTTGGAAAAACTCACACTGACTCCTTTTGAGCCAGCCTCTATAGCTGATATAACATTCTTATCTTGGAAAACAGCTCTGCTCCTAGCAATAACATCTGCAAGATGAGTCTCAGAGTTACAGGCACTCATGGCTGTGGAACCTTTTATCATTTTCCATCAGGACAGGGTTTCTTTGAGGACAAACCCGACATTTATGCCTAAGGTAGTGTCCAGTGTGGCCCTGAATCAAACAATTCATTTGCCTACCTTTTATCCAAACCCACAGAATAAGGGTGAGAGACTTCTGCATTCTTTGGACATTCACAGGCAGCTACGCTTCTACTTGGACAGAACCAAAGCTTTCAGAAAGACTGAGCAACTTCTAGTGGCATATGCTGCAGGATCACAAGGAAAGGCCATCTCAAAGCATACTATTTCAAAATGGATAGGCCACTGCATTCGTTTCTGCTATTCACAGCATGGCAAATCAGTGCCTAAGGGCATTAGGCCACATTCAACCAGAGCAGCAGCCACTTCAGCAACCTTCCTCAGAGGAGTACCAACCAAAGACATCTTAGAGGCTGCAACTTGGAGTTCAGTGCATGCTTTTACTAAGCACTATCACTTACCTCTCTACTCTAAATCTAGAGCAGGCTTTGCCACTGCAGTTCTGCAGGGCCTCATATCCTCTCCTAATCCTGTTTAGCCCCAGCCGCCCAACCTTAGCTTTGGGATTCAACCCAATTGTAATGACTGCAACAGTGAAACACGATGAACATAGTACAGTTGTGTACCTACCATAAATGTAGATGTTAGAGTGTATTCACTGTTGCAGTCCAGGTTACTCACCCACCATCCCCCTTTCCTTTTCTGGGCCTTATCTGTACTTCTCTATTATATACAACCTATGTGGTGTATTTGCTTATAGATGAAGGTAGAATTTTGATTTACTGCATGCATGTTTATTGGCATAAATTAGCCTACCCTTTTGGGAGCACCTGACATCTGGGGCAAGAAAAACTGAAGAAAATGGCGTTGGCTGCATCTTTTATATCCCTGGCACACTGACGTCAGGGAGGAGGCGACAGCAACCGACGCCGGACTAGGACTTTGGAATTCAGGCCGACTGCGGGTAGCCTGCCAGCAGGATAACCCAATTGTAATGGCTGCAGCAGTGAATACACTCTAACGTCTACATTTATGGTAGGTACACAACTGTACTTTCTCACGGTTGAAGAGGACAGACATGAATCACAAAAATCTATCATTATTGCAAGTATGTATGTAACTGATTTATGATGTATTTGATAATTTTTTAAAGTGAGTGGTGTGTGATAATCCTCTCTAAACATTGAGACAAAATGTTGTATTTAATGCTGTGATCACGGACATGTGAGATCATTTTTTACTGTTGTAAAAGAAGTTGCTATGCTGCATTTCTTGTTAAACAGCATTACAGTAAACTGCACCCCTCACAGTCTCTGCAGAAAAGAAAAACAACATTAAAACACAGTTTTTGGAGTATGAGATCAAGAAACTGAAAAACATTTAATTTTGAATTCACACTAGCCAATCCATCAAGATTTTTTTTCTGTTTTATACATTTAAGTCAGAATTTTATTTTGTTGTGGTTTCCTGTACTAGCATGATTTCAAAGTGAATTTATTTAAACATCTTCATTAAGTCACAGTTTAAACAATGACATTCTTAACTGCAGTGCTGTTATTAAATAAATACTGGGCTTTTTATGCCTGCTGGAGGGATGGCTTGAGGGGTGAGCTGTATATGGAATTAGGACTAGGTCCAGAAGACACAATTTAAAATGGATGAAATGAGATTGGCGGGGGTGATTTAATTGGTACTACAACACTGTGAGAATCTTTAGTATTATTAAATATGTCTTGCGGTTCTAGGATTAGGATATGAGGAATAGTGAAAGTTGTTCTATCTTTCGGCTTTTCCCGGTTAGGGGTCGCCACAGCGGAACTCCGGTCCGCTAATGATTGGCAGCAGATTTTTACATACCGAGTTGCCAGCCCTGACGTACAACCTTCAACGAAGGTACACCCATTCACGCATGTCTCCACACAGAAGACGCTTTAGCTGAGAATCGAACGGGACAACGTCTTGCTGTGAGGCGACAACGCCACCGCAGCACCACCACTGAATAGTGAAAGTACTACTGATTAATGCTCTGTTAACATTTTTGTATACTGCATTTATCGGATTGTAAGAGAAAATGGCCAGGGACACTTTGTTTGATTTAGTACATAGCTGTCCTTTAATGGGCAGTTAAATGTTTGGCTTGCAAGAGTATCTGAGTTTGAACTCTCAAGTGCTGATTCAAGTTACAATTTCAAAGTGGTCATATGTAACTAATAGGTTATAAGTACTCTAAACCAGGTAGTCACGCACTCTTAACATAATTTTATAGAATTAATGTTTTGATGTAACCATCACTCCTCTTTCTGACTCACTTGTCTCTTCTAGAAATCTGTCTGTACAGTCCAGCAGATGCTGTGATAAATACCAGAAGATTGCAATCTGTGCTGTATATGGAAATTATAGTGTCCATTTATAGTAATGCATTTATTTAAAGTAATACATGTATTTAAAGTAATACCATTATAGTAAAGAACTGCTGTACATGACATAGAAACAACAATGTAAGCAGTATATAAACTTTAACCTAACAGAACAGGCTTAAAAAAACACTCATGGTACACTGCAAAGGAGGCATGTGAACACATTGTTTTACAAGATTTAGCAAGCATGTTGTTTGGTTTAAGTTGTGTTTGGGTGGATAATTTTTAAGTTGTTTTGTTTTTATCATTCTGACTGTGGCCTGAAGGAATGCTGGATATTTAGTGGCCATTACAGACCACTGAATGACATTTTGATCACTGAGAAAATTGTATTATATTTTGCCTTTGTTGGATTCTACAAATCCTGAAGTTTTTTATGTTTGTGCAGACCTACAGTTTATTTTTGGCTTACCTACAGCAGCTGTATTACCCAGCATCTGTAGTTTTGCATGTAAAACGCAATGTATTGCTGTTTAGGTGATACTGTATTATGCAGCTGAAAATGTAGCAACCATTTCTATCAAGGTTACTGACTTTGCTGATGTCTGCTATGCTTTTTTGTTTTCACAGAAGGCTCTCAGAGACTGAAACTGCTGCTCAGCTTTGCAATTGGGGGTTTGCTGGGAGACGTGTTCTTGCATCTCCTACCTGAGGCTTGGGCTTATTCCTGCAGTGCAGCAACAGGTATGGTTACAAAACTGAAACTTTTCTAAAATGTATAGCTACAGGAAGGGCAGTTTAGAGTTAATTTTTGTGTGTAATAAGGTATCCACCTGTATTGTACTTTCTTGCTTGATCCACTGGAAAGGCACAACATACATTTTTATTTGTGATTGTATTTCTTAAGACTCCTGCTGTTCTACAAAGGTGGGCAGTCTGTCATGCTCACTTCAGTTCTTTCCTGTGCCATCCTGCTTTTATAGGCAACATGTACAGTTGCCTGACTTGGCAGTCAGTTGCCATTTTGCAGTGTAGTTTACATCTTTTATTTATTTTTTTTCTTTCGGTTCTATAGATTTTAAGTTAGGATTTTTATTATTTTGTTGTGATTTCCTGTACTTTACTAGCTTGATTTCAAAGTGAGTTTATTTAAACATCTTTATTAAGTCATAGTTTAAATAATGACATTGGTGCACATCTATTAAGAGAAAAGAAAACAAACCATAGTGATATTTTTCATTGTTTTCATGCAGGAGGAGGAGAAGGGGTACAGCATGATAAAAAATGGGGTATTATGTTTAACCTTGGATGTGACCTGGCCTGTATGGTGATTGGGAAACCCTCACAAAACCAAGGGTATTTACTTTGTTACAGATAACATGGCTCAGGAGCTTCAAGCATAGATCCAGGTGATTCTGAACACTAACGGTCAGACCTGGTGGGAATCCATATTTCAGTAGGTGAGATGGAGATCATACAAGTGAGAAGATAGGAATCCATCTGGTATAATAAAGTTCAAACTTGACAACGGGTGGTATTAGTTATGAGTGCACTAGCACAAACGTACCACAGAAAGCAAGATGAAAAGGAAGCACCAGAGGAAACAAGAGGTGAAACAGAGGGTGGAATATAAGAATGTGTTGGATGAGTCAGTGTGACCACTGTGAAGAATGGTTAAACTGAGGGATTGCTGGATATATGGATGTAAAGACGGAAGAGTAAATAGTAGGCAGTACAAATGCATAGAAGATAAGGCAGGGAAAGGGAAATGTGTGGGGGTTTCAAAAAACAGTCCTGAGATCTTGAACAAGGAAATCCAGGGAAGGGTTTACACTATTTATCTGATGCAAAAGGCATTCAGAATGTTATTTCTAAAAATTGGTTTATTTTTCATTGTGATGAGGTTACAAAAAGATTTAGTGATGTAAAGCCCACATTCACATATAAAAGGAGTAATTTCAAGAACATTTTGGAAAATCCACCTATCAACACCCTAGTTTGTTTCCCGAAAAACCTGAAATGTGGTAGATGCAATCAATGTAGGTTTATTGAAAGCTAGTACAATGGCTGGCTGTATAATGAAATCAAGGGATATACCAGGGGAGGAAGGTTTAATTGTAATTCAGAAAAAGTGATATATTTTGCTGTCTGCTCTCGATGTCGAGCATTTTATATTGGTAAAAGCAATAATGCTTTTAATAAGCGTATTTACCAGCACACTTACAGCATACAATGAAATGATAACAAAGTACTTTAGCCAGGCATTCACTAACGTGTAGGATATGAGAAATTTTAATTTTTTGTTGTAGAACAGATTAGCGCATCAGCTTACTGTGGAGATTGAAAGAACAGGTTATTGCGAAGGGTTATGTTTTGGCAGCTTAGGTTTAATGCCACTGTCCCACCTGGTTTAAATGATAGTATTTCCATAGCTAGTGAACTTCAGGATAGATCGCACAAAATATAAAATACACAAAAAATATTTATAACTTGATAAAAATATATCTTGATAAGAATACTAATGAAATAATGTTTAGGTGAGAAAATGCTTTGTATTAAGTTCATTTGATTGCTCTATATTTGATTGTTTTATACTACAGCTTTAAATATTACAAGTTTTTCTGAAATATTATGTGGTTTTAAATGACTGGATAAAAAAGGGGAGTGTTTTTTCCGCCCTTTTTTAAAAAAGTATTCAGCCGCTTTGACTTATTTGATTCTGATGGTGCATTAAGTACAGTAAGACGAAAGCGCTTAACCTTTGATCTGAAGTAGTTAACTTAATTTGTGCAGCAACCTATGCGATTCGGATCCGACCACGGATCCGAGCTGGCAGTTTTCAACAGCTTTAGATCCGAGCTCCAAGCTCCTCCCCCTACCCATAATCCCCTGCCAACCCTGACTGACCTCAGATCTAGTTTGCCGCGGTTATCCAACAGCAGCTTGATCTACAGCTCCAAGCTTTCGAGACTTTTGTGAGAAAAAAACTATATATTTTTTGGTCTTTTACCTCCCCCTCCCTTTGTGGTTCCGTTAGGGTTGTATGTGTGTGTGTGTTTGGGGCCTAACGTGTGTGTTTCTCCCTTTTAGTTAAAATGGCTGAGGCTCCAAAATTGATCTTTTCTAAGTGTACCGAGTGTGGCCATAAGCTGTCCCCGGCGGATGGCCACACTCGGTGTGTGTTGTGCCTTGGGGTTGAACACCTGTCTTCTGGTTGTTCCATCTGTGCGGCATTCAACCCCAGGGCACTCGAGGACCGGAGGTCCAAGTTGATTCTGGCGGGTCTTCTGACCCCGGATTCGGCTTCTACCTCCGGTCCTCCTGTGGCTCCCGCTGCGGCGGCTGCCACAACGGCTTCCCTCCCCCCGGCCGGGACTCAACCTCCCGCCTTAGGCCCGAAGGAGAGGGAGGCCAGGAAAGAGAAAAGGAGGGAGAAGCACCACAAGCGGTGGGCCGAGGCCTCCGCTTTGGCCCCCCTGGCTAAGCGGTCTTCTCCCTCCAGGACTTCTGGGTCTCCTCCGTCTCAGATCCGGTCCCCGTGCTTTTCACCGGGTCCTGAGGAGATCAAACCGAAGTCTCACGGATGCAGATTTGGACCGGATGATGAGAAGATTCCTCCAGGCCCAACTGCAGATGGGAGTGCTCCTGCCCCCCCCCCCCGGGGGGGAGCTTGACCCCTTTTTTGCCCCGATAGCTCCTTCTCCTTTCCCGCTTCCCGGGCTCGGAGTCTTCGGAGCCGGGCAGCCTTGGAGCCGGGGGTGTGTCGGTGCCGATAGTCTCAGGTACTTGGGCGCCGACACTTCCCTCGAGTCTGTCGGGTCCATTTTCTTCAGATCCGAGCTCTCGGAGCCCAGGGCTGAGCTTCGGATCTGGCAGTATCGGTATGCCTTCGGCTCCGTCCAGGTCGGCGCATACTGGTCCATCGGATCCGATCGCTTTGGTGCCGGCCCCGATCTGTCCATCGGATCCGAGGGAGGGTCTGCTTTCGGATCCCAGAGAGAGCAGCTCTCCCTCGGCATTCGACGTGGTGGAGAGGGCCCTGTCGAGAGATTCCAGGCCCCCGACCCTTGCCACGGCTCCACCCTGCACTCCTTCTCTGTTGGGCCCGACTTCCATCACCCAGCCCCAGGGACAGCCTGCCCTGACATCCCAGGTCGTTCCTTTGGAACAAGACATGGCTGGTGAGACCTCCTCGGACAGCCCCCCCCCCCCCCCCGAGGAGGTTCCTCACAAGCGAAAGTGCAAAAGGAGGCACCTGGACGCCCCCGAGTCCTTGACTGAGGACATGGATTTGGAGGAGGGGGAAGGCTCCCCAAGATCACCCCCCCGAAGATGTCTCATTTGGTGACGTCATGGAGATGCTCAGGATAAAGGGGGGGGTGGTCTGCCCCAAAGCCTACCTCTGACAAATCCGTGTTCCTGGAGGCGTTTGAAGCAGGCCTGTCTACCTCTTGGGTGTCCCCTCCGGCCGACCCCCTGGTAGATTTGATTACTACCAGGGCGTGGAAGGAGCCGGACACTGTGGAGCCAGTCCCCAAGTGCCCGGACAAAATTCTTAGCCCACCCTCTGACAAGTCCCACTGGAGTAAGGGTTCCCCTGTAGATGCCATGTTGGTGGCGACTGCCACCAAGAGGGAACTAGCTCAGGAGAGTCCCTCGGTTCATCCGCCGAGCAAGGAGTCTCGGTCGATGGACCATTTAGGGAAGCGGGTCTTTTGTTCGGCTACCTTCTCTGTGAGGTCACTGAACTACATGGCACATGTGCTTCGGCTGCAGCGGGACCTTATCAAAGAGTACGCTACGTCGCCCCCCGAGTCCATGTCGGTGGAGGACAAACGTTTGCACTCCACCCAGATGGCCACTCTCCGATCCATACCAAACACCTTTATGCAGCTTCTATCCCATGCCATGGAGGGAGCTGCTAGTGCCAGCGGAGCGGGCCTTGTCATGAGGCGTCAGGCCTGGCTCCAGCACTGTGATTTCGCGGAACCCTTCAAGGCATCTTTCGCTAATGCCCCTTTCGATGGTTCTGCCCTCTTTGGCAAAACTGTTTGCGATACTTTGGTCCAGAGCGAGAAGGACGGGAAGACGTTGTCTGCCGTCAGAGTCCGCTTCTCTGCTCCCCAGATGTCCTTCTCCAAGAACCAAAAGGGACAGAAGAAGATGTGGTTCCGGAAGTCGCAACAGTCCCGTCCCTCTCCAGACCCCCAGCCCTTCTGCGGCAGAGGAGGGCAGGGTGGACGCCGCCCTAGAGGCAGAGGGGGCCCACGCAACTTTGGATCCAGAGAACCCTTCTCGGATCAACCCACGCAACACCCCTGAGGGGTTGCCCGACTGCTCCACTCTGGAGGCAGTCGGGGGGCATTTCTCGAAGCACCTAGCAGCTTGGGAGTCCATCACGACAGACCGCTGGGTGCTTCGCATTATATCCAGAGGATATCAGATTCCCTTTTCTCTTTACCCACGCAGCCCCAGATACCTCCCCGATGTCCCACCCGATCAGAGGGAGGCCGCAGCAACAGAAATCCAACAGTTGCTGGAAAAAAGAGCCATCCAACACGTCCCCCCAGACCAGTGCGGGTCAGGGTTTTACTCCAGGTTCTTTTTGGTGCCAAAAAAGACAGGGGACTTGAGACCTATCCTCGACCTCTCCTCCCTGAACCTGTCCGTAACCAAAGAGAAGTTCCGCATGGTCACCCTTCAATCCATTCTCCCCCTTTTGCGGGAGAACGACTGGATGTGCTCTATAGACCTCAAGGATGCGTACTATCACATTCTGATGGACAGGCGATCCAGAAGGTTCCTCCGCTTCCGGCTAGGAGCCAGTCATTTCCAATTCAGGGTCCTTCCCTTTGGTCTCACCACAGCCCCCAGGGTGTTCACCAAAGTGTTAGCAGTGATTGCTGCCCACCTGAGGCTCCAGGGAATCCAGGTCTACCCATACCTGGACGACTGGCTCCTGACCGCCCCGACAAGGCATCTACTCTGTGCAGCCAGAAACTACTTTCTTCATCTAGCTCCCCGGCTGGGGATCACTATCAACACAGAGAAGTAGTCTCTTACCCCGACTCAGACTATAGACTTCATAGGGGCAAGATTAGACACAAACCAGCTCCTAGCTTTCTTGACCATAGACCGGCTACGAACCCTGAGGCTACATGTGCGGGCCATTCTACATTCTCCAGCTCCTCCGGCAGAATTGGTCCTGAGGGCTCTAGGCTCAATGGCGGTGGCAATCAACCTTTTGCCAATGGCGCGTTTGAACATGAGGGCCTTGCAATGGACCCTCCAGGTCCAGTGGTCCTTCCTTCGATTTCCTCTGAGCCATCCCATTCCCCTCAGCAGGGCTTGCAAGAGGGCCCGCGTATGGTGGCTCCAATCTCCGAACCTCCAGGAAGGACGCCCCTTTTCTATGGCCCCTCCCCTAGCCACGGTGACCACGGATGCCTCCCACCTCGGGTGGGGGGGCATTGTTCGGGCAGGACAGTCCAAGGCATGTGGGACCCCACGGAGACCTGTCTGCATATCAATGTCCTAGAGATGAGGACAGTGTTGTTAGCGTTGCAAGCACTTCAGCACCTTCTTCCTGTAGGAACTGTTGCGATTCAGTCAGACAATATGTCTGCCGTCTGGTACATCAACAAACAGGGGGGAACCAGGTCCTACCCACCCTGTCGAGAGGCCATGAGGGTGTGGGAATGGGCGATCTCCACCAACCGCTTTCTTATAGCAACGCACATTCCGGGGCGGTCCAACATCCTAGTGGACAGACTAAGTCGCACCATTCTGTTACCACACGAGTGGTCTCTGAATCCCGAGATAGCGAATCAGATTTTCGCTGAATAGGGTCAACCCTGTTGCGATCTCTTTGCTTCTCCTTCGAACACAAAATGTTACGACTACTTCGCTCTCATTTCCCCCTTCGGGGAACCTCCGAGAGATGCTCTGGTGCATGCTTGGCCTCCCGGTCTACTTTATGCTTACCCTCCTCTTCCTCTGATGCTGAAGTTTCTGCAGAAAGCCAGCCGGTTGGGGAGCAGGATAATCCTCATTGCCCCATTCTGGCCTCATCAACCCTGGTTCCCTTACCTTTGGTCTCATCTGGTGAATCCCCCTTGGATTCTGGATCCCTGTCCGGATCTAATATCCCACCCCCTAGATCTCCCAGTCCCGAATCTGCTTGGCTGCTCCAGTTCCACTTGTAGCTAGGACTCCCGGTATCTCTTCCCCAGTTGAAACTATTCTAGTAGCAGCGCACAAGCCTTCTACTAGAAAGGTCTATAGTAGCAAATGGAAACGTTTCTCCATTTGGGCGGAACGTCGAAATTTGGATCCTTTCACAGCTCCTTTGTCAGCGGTATTAGACTTCCTGTCAGGGCTGTTTCATCAGGGGGCTAGCTCCTCCACAGTCAAGGTTCAACTAGCAGCTATCTCTCATTACCACATGGGAAATGAACTGGGCACTTTGATCACCATGAAATTGTGTAAGACCTTTTTGAAGGGCACCTTTCTGCACAGACCTCCAGTGAAGGATGTAGTCCCTCCTTGGGATTTAACGCTGGTGCTTCAGGCCTTAACAGCTCCCCCCGTTTGAGCCTGCAGCTTCAGTAGATCTTAAATTCTTGTCAAGGAAAACGGCTTTTCTTGTCGCTATCACCTCGGCTCGAAGGGAGGGTCTCTGAGCTACAGGCCATCTGTGTAAAACCCCCATATTTGACCTTTCACAAGGATAGAGTTTACCTCAGGACCAATACCTCCTTTCTTCCCAAGATTGCCTCTGAATCGAATATTAACCAGTCCATCAACCTACCAGTCTTCGTCCCTAATTACCAAAACAAAGGGGAATATAAATTACACTCACTGGATGTGCATAGACAACTTCGCTTCTACAGCCACAGGACATCTGGTCATAGGCAATCTGACCAGTTGTTAGTCTCCTTTGCCAAATTTAACTTTGGTAAATCTGTGTCTAAAGTCACGCTGTCTAGATGGATCTCGCAGTGTATCCTTTTAGCATATGAAAGTTCTGGCAGGCCTGCACCTCAGAGAGTCCATGCCCACTCTACTCGGTCTATGTCTACCTCTGCGGCTTTTAGAGCTAGAGTCTCTTTGGATGATATTTGTTCAGCAGCCACTTGGGCCTCATCTCATACCTTTATCAATCACTATAAATTATCCTTTGGCTCTGCAGTGCTCCGAAACGTCCTTCCATGAAGGCCGCCCAAGGTTCAGGTAGCTGGGGACTCTGTCTCATAGGTTGCTGCACAAATTAAATTAACTACTTCAGATTAAGAAGTTATGTACTCACCATAACGTTCCATCTGAGTAGGTCAACTTCATTTGTCAGCAACCGTCCCTCCCTCCTGCCCCTTCACTTATGAGTGTTTTCATACTCGGGTCCATGGGTGTTACCCACTTTATCTTGAAAGCATTTGTCTTCGGGCAGTATCTGCTTTTGGGCAAACTTGATCTGAGGTCAGTCAGGGTTGGCAGGGGATTATGGGTAGGGGGAGGAGCTTGGAGCTCGGATCTAAAGCTGTTGAAAACTGCCGGCTCGGATCCGAGGTCTGATCCGATTCCCATAGGTTGCTGACAAATGAAGTTTACCTACTCAGATGGAACGTTATGGTGAGTACATAACTTCTTATTTCACATTGTGACCTGCAGTTTGGTTTTACGTTTTTTTATAATAAAGGGTATTTTCTGGACTGAAGTCCTGGTCTTTTGGAGCTCCTGGTTGTGTTTTCTTTCTTTTCAGAGTTCCACACATGGTTATCACAACACTCCCCAGACAAATTTGCAGTTATAGAAACATGGTTAAAGCCACACATCCAAGACACTGAACTACTCCCACCAGGATGTAACATAATAAGAGCTGATATAACTCAAAAAACAAAAAAAAAAAGGAGGGAGTAGCTTTAATTTATCCCAAGTAATACACAATACTTTCTTACTCTTAGCCCATAGTGACATTCAGTAATGCTGAAATTCTTATAGCCTCCTTAAAAATTAACAAAACTAAATAACTATATATTACAGTAGTACATTTCCCGTGGCCACAATATTCCAATGCTAG